>NC_133438.1:12385179-12685179 GCF_011762505.2 Arvicanthis niloticus
ATGGATTCCCAGGTAGGGCAGTGTCCAGCCAGCACCTCCTCCAGTCTCTGCTTCACACTTTGTCTCTGTATTTGCTCCCTTGAGTATTTTGTTACTCCTAAGAAGGACTGAAGCATCCATACTTTGGTCTTCTTTCTTCTTAAGCTTCATGTGGTCTGTGAGTTTAATCTTGAGTACTCTGAGCTTTTAGGCTAATATCCACTTATCATTGAGTGCATACCATGTGTGTTCTTTTGTGATTGGGTTACTTACCTCGAGATGATATTTTCTAGTTCCATCTATTTGCCTAAAAATTTCATGAATTTATTGTTTTTAATACCTGGGTAGTACTCTGTTGTATAAATGTACCACATTTTCTGTATCCATTCCTCTGTTGAAAGACATCTGGATTCTTTCCAGCTTCTGGCTATTGTAAATAAGGCTGCCATAAACATAGTAGAGCATGTGTTCTTGTTATATGTTGGAGCATCTTCTGGGTATATGCCCAGGATTGGCTTAACTGGGTCTTCAGGTAAAACTATGTCCAATTTTCTGAGAAACTGCCAGACTGATTTCCAGAGTGGTTGTACCAGCTTGCAATCCCAAGAATGGAGGAGTGTTCCTCTGTCTCCACATCCTATCCAGCTTCTTTTATACCCTGAGTTTTTGATCCTAGCCATTCTGACTGGTGTGAGGTGGAATGTCAGGTTTGTTTTGATTTGCATTTCCCTGATGACTCTGGATGTTGAATGTTTCTTTAAGGTGCTTTTTGATCATTCCAGTGTCCTCAGTTGAGAATTCTTTGTTTAGCTCTGTACCCCATTTTCAATAGGGTTATTTGATTATCTGGAGTCCAATTTCTTGAGTTCTTTTGTATATATTAGATATTAGCCTTCTATCAGATGAAGGATTAGTAAAGATATTTTCCCAATCTGTTGGTTGCTGTTTTGTTGTATTGACAGTGTCTTTTGCCTTACAGAAGCTTTGCAATTTGATGAGGTCCCATTTGTCAATTCTTGATCTTAGGGCATAAGCCATTGGTGTCCTGTTCAGGAATATTTCCCCTGTGCCTATGTGTTTGAAGCTCTTCCCCACTTTCTGTTCTTATAGTTTCAGTGTATTTGGTTTTATGTGCAGGTCCTTGATCCACTTGGACATGAGGTTTGTACAAGGAGATAAGAATGGATTGATTTTTATTCTTCTACATGCTGACCTCCAGTTAAACCAGCACCATTTGATGAGAATGCTGTCCTTTTTTCACTGGACTGCTTTAGCTCCTTTGTCAAATATCAAGTAACCATATGTGTGTGGGTTCATTTCTGGGTCTTCATTTCTATTCCATTGGTCTTCCTGCCTATCTCTGTACCAATACCATGCAGTTTTTATCACTATTGCTCTGTTGTACAGCTTGAGGTCAGGGACAGTGATTCCCCTAGAAAATCTTTTATTGTTGAGAATAGTTTTAACTATCCTGGCTTTTTTGGTTACTCCAAATAAATTTGAAATTGCTTTTTCTAGCTCTGTGAAGAATTGATTTGGAATTTTGATGGGGATTGCATTGAATCTGTAGATTGCCTTCAGCAAAATGGCTACTTTTACTATATTAATCCTGCCAATTCATGAGCATGGGAGATCTTTCCATCTTCAGAAATCTTCTTCATTTTCTTTCTTCAGAGACTTGACTTTCTTTTCTTTTTTTTCTGAAGAATGACCAAAATCAAATCTTTATTTTTTTTATAACTGTATAAATGTGATCCAAATGTGTCCACCACTAGTTTTTCTGAAAGAAACATGCTATAAATAAGCAAACTACAACTGCTCACTGATATGTATGGACTCCCTAGATGTCTCACTGGGCTTAATTATAGACCACTCACAGTAATAGCTTTTTAGTATCAAGTGTAGCATGATATTAAGCCACTTTATCTCTTGCACATACATGCTGCACTTCTGGCTGATAATGGAGAAAAATTTGCAACATTACATTGTTAAGCTAAGTTGCATCCATCCTTTTAAATGGCGTCAATATCAATGTCATCATCCTCGTTGTCAGACTTCACAGTTTCTACTTTTGATACACCAGCAGTCTTCGAATATACCACCTCAATATTTTCATCTTCATCTTCTTCCTCACCACCAGAAGATTCTTCCTCTGCTTCCTTCAACCATTTAATAAATGGCTCTGCTTTGACACGAATATAGTGACATTGGTACAGGAAAGAAAGAAAAGGAAAAGAAAAATAGAAAGGGCAATGACAAGGAAAATGGCTCTGTATCCACCAGTGAGACACCACCACCTCCACCACCGAATGACATTAGTCCTCCACATGCTGTGGAAGAAGAGGAAGATGGTGATTGGGGGGAGGATACAACTAAGGAAGCTAGCTCAAAGGCACAAAATGGATGAAATCAGTGACCATGCAAAAGGTCTGACACTTAGCGATGATTTGACTTTCTTTTCATACAGATCTTTCACTTGCTTGGTTAGATTCACGCCAAGGAATTTTATATTATTTGTGACTATTGTGAAGGGTGTCATTTCACTAATTTCTTTCTCAGCCTGTTTATCTTTTGAGAAGAAAAGGGCTACTTATTTTTTTAATTAATTTTATGTCCAGACACTTTGCTGAATTTGATTATCAGATTTCGGAAGTTTTGGAGTCACTAAAGTATACTACCATATCATCTGCAAATAGTGATATTTTGAATTCTTCCTTTCCTATTTGTATCCCTTTGACCTCCTTTTCTTGTCTAATTGCTCTGACTAGGACTTCAAGTATCATATTGAATAGGTAGGGGATAAGTGGGCAGCCTTGTGTAGTTCTGGATTTTAGTGGTATCACTTTAAGTTTCTCTCCATTTAGTTTGATGTTGGCTACTGGCTTGCTGTATATTGCTTTTACTATGTGTAGGTATAGGCCTTGAATTCCTGACCTTTCTAAGACTTTTACAGTAAAGGGATGTTGAATTTTGTCATATGCTTTCTCAGCATCTAGTGGGATGATCATGTGTTTTTTTTTTCTTTATATAGTGGATTACTTTGATGGATTTCTATAAATTGAACCATCCCTGCATTCCTGAGATAAAGCCTACTTGGTCATGTGGGTTTTCATGTGTTCTTAGATTCAGTTTGCAAAAATTTTATTGAGTATGTTTGCAATTTAAGAATCTATTTAGAATAGAATATTTGGGGGATTATTTCAAGAGAATAAAATGTCAAATGCAGATTTTTCTAACCCCTTTAAAAGACATTTTTCTGTTTCCTCATTGACTTTGTGCCTCAACTCTATGCAACAAAGTGCTCCTTAGCTCAACAGAATACTTCTCAATTTTTCAATACTTCTCAGCTTTTGAATTGCTAGGTATTACTCAGACATTTTATTGTTCTTAAGAATTTTTTTTTCTAAAATTCTTTTCCCCATCATCCTAAGTATTATAAAATGAGTCTGAAACCATTTTCATATAAGGGTACCCCTTACAAAACAGAAAATGCCATCAGATGAGTTGTATACCAGCCCTGTATTTCTGACAACAACTGGGATTTCGCACACTCTAACAACACTTTATTAACTGTACTAAAAACAAACATTTCAGAAGATTACAATGCGATAGCCAAGAGACCAGACTTAGCATGTTTATTTAATTTTTTAGTGAATCTGGAAACAGCTTTTTTTCTCTTTGAATCACTCCCTAAGCTCACCTGCCAATATATGAAAAGATGTTATAAATAACTTAGAAGTTGATGCTTCTTTCTTGTCAGAGAGGATAGCCTGAGTAAAATCTTCAGCAGGGAGAAAAGAAGACAAACTCTCAGGAAACCCTCCACAAACATAGGGCAAGCCAATCATTCATATGATGTTCTTAGGAGAGCTGATGAAACATTTAAAGCCAAGAGTAACATGATGTTCAGCAAACAAATAGAAAGGACGTATTTCTTTTATAGGATTAGATGCTTGATTTTATAACTTAAGTCTCTGGTGTAACCTAATTAATTTTACTATTAAGTAACATGTTAAGCCTAGAAGTATGCCTACCTGCCAGTAAGGATGCGTGTCCATGTATTGATGTAAGACGTATCTTATCTGGGAGAGGAGACAGTACATGCCATGCATGGTTTTGCTCATCTACTCCTTAGCCATCAGTTCTTATAGAGTATGGCTCTATATTTCTCAGCTTTGCTCCACAGAACCCCTATTGTGTGTTTCACCAGAACTAACTTAACTACGCAACACTTCTTGTACATGAGCACTGGCTTTTTTTTTTTTTTTTTTCTCATTCCTATATATCTGAACATAAATTTCTACTTGAACTTATGTTCATCTGACATGAACCTGGATGGTGTCCTTGTTAACTAAACAGTATGCTAGCATTCCTCTCATTTATTATTAAATTCTGTAAGTCTTAAGGTACCTAGAACAGGATAAAGACATGGGTTAGTCGCAAGGCTGATTGTGTAGGGTAAAGGGAATATGGCCTCACAGATCTCAGATGCGCTATAGGAGATGTCTTCACTGGTCTCCAAAGGTCAATAGAAGAGCTTCTTGGGTAGGAACTTATGCATGTGTCTGCTGTGGCCAGATTATAGCAAACCATCCAAAGGCTGGTGGTTGGCTCCCTGACAGGATGGGAGTTTAGACAGGAGTTACATTGTAATTCTCTTTATATAGTTAGTGCTAACAGTATAGCTAGTATTCGAGTTGTTTCTGCTGTGTGCAGGAAAGGATGACGATGGAAATAAATGAACAAAAGAGATACCTTGGGACCCAAGTGGCAGAAACCAAGTTCAGAAATCAAGAAATGAGCTGGTTGTGGCAGTGGTGACAGCACACAGCCTTGGTCTTTGGAAGCTACTTCTGCTTTAGCTGCCAGGCCTTCACATGTCCCTGGACCAATCCTGAATTGCCAGGGAATCTGGCTTTGTAACACTTTGGATGTATTGAAAGGAAGTGCATAATTCTGGGAAGAGAGAGCAGCAGGAACCAGGCAGAAACAATATGGTTGAAATGAAAATGTCAAGGAGACACTACATTCAGGTAGATGAAGTGAGGCAAAGGAAAATTCAAGGAGAAAAATACAAGATTTCAAAGAAATACACCATACAATAAGGATCACTCTTTAAAAAATTTGGAAGCTGTCTTAGTCAGGGTTTCTATTCCTGCACAAACATCATGATCAAGAAGCAAGTTGGGGAGAAATATATATATATATATATATATATATATATATATATATATATATATATATATATATATTCAGTTTATACTTCCACATTGCTGTTCATCATCAAAGGAAATCAGAACTCTCACTCAAGCAGGTCAGGAAGCAGGAGCTGATGCAGAGGCCATGGGGGGATGTTACTTACTGGCTTGCTTCCCCTGGCTTGCTAAGCTTGCTTTCTTGTAGAACCCAAGACTACCAGCCCTGGGATGGTTCCATCCACAAGGGGCCCTCCCCCCTTGATCACTAATTGAGTAAATGCCTTATACCTGGATCTCATGGAGGCATTTCTTCAACTGAAGCTCCTTTCTCTGTGATAACACCAGCTTATATCAAGTTGGCACACAAAACCAACCAGTATATAATCCTATGCAATAAAATTTACAACGTAAATCATTAAGTTTAATTGTTTCATCAAATCAAACTGTTCAAATACTAATTTGATGGAAATTAATATATAAAGAATTGGTCAGTTCATAGAAAATGACACACATCATTGTGTAAAAATGAAAAATGAAAAAAACAAACAAACCAAAAAAAAAAATTACTGTGTAAAATCTTCCTCAGTCAATCTCATGCGGACACAAGATCAAATTAATCCCTATCCTCTGTTCTTTGTTCCTTTAAAACAAACTGAAAATGAATTTCAAGCTTTGTCATTTACAGCATTAAACAGTTTCCGCTTTCCATTGCAGAGGTTGACTGAGCACAGGCTGTGGTCTTCACTTGGGTTTTTCTTAGGACTGCAATCAGGGTGGCTGAGAATTTCTTTTTCTCAAGGGTATACATCTCATGTCTGTCACCTGTGCAGTAAGAAACAAAGAGCCGGGGCTAAACTTATTTAGCTATCTGACACACCTTTAAGCACAGCTAATTACATGTGCAACACACACACACACACAGAGAGAGAGAGAGAGAGAGAGAGAGAGAGAGAGAGAGAGAGAGAGAGAGAGAGAGAAAGACAGAGAAACAGAGAGACAGAGGGACAGAGGGACAGAGAGAGAGAATGAGAATCTGATTCCTGATTCCTTACAAGCTTTCAAGTTGAATTTTCAGTCCAATTCAGACCTGCTCTTAGATCTACTCATGCCTTGCAAATATGCATGACCTCGATAGACATTTAAATGGAACTTTATCAAGTGAAAATAGCAATAAATTAGAATGAGGTAATAACTTTTTTCCATTGCCTATTTTTAGAGAGACTAATTCTTAGATTTTATAAAGTGTGTATGATTGCAATGGGATTGAGCTGCTCATTCTGACACTCTATCGCAGGCAAAGGTTGCTTAGGAACCAGACCCCGCACACTGCAATCCAGGGGCTTGTTTGATAGCATAATTGATTTTTCCCGTTGTGCCCCCTTTCCGTTTACTTTCTGTAGTATCTCTTCTCAGAGTCCCACAAGAAAGAACTTTCTATTTGGGCTTTATGTTCCACTTGCTCCAGAATAATGACCCAAACCAGCTATTGCTCCAGTACTAAAGTCAAAACAAAGCTGTCAAGCCCAAAGTAGTCACTAGGATGATTTTATTTTAAAAGATGATTACTATTGATTAAGAACACCACAAGTGACTGGTGCCAGTGTTTATCTCTTTCCATTTCCTTCATGTTCCCATGAAGATTGATTGCTCTTCCCATTTTCAATTGCACCCAAAACCATTAAACCCCTGGGCATTCATGTATATAGTATACATATACAGTGTAAGGAACTTATTTATTCTTTACACATTCAGAAGCAAAATTTTGTTGTATTCCGTATGGGTCATATCAATTCCATGCAACATGAATTTATATATATATATATATATATATATAGTGATGACTTAGTTAAACCAACGAGAGACATCAGTGCCATTTTAGAGGTATACATGTGAAGTGTGATTATTTTGTAATAATTTGTAACACATTCATATAATAGCATACTCACCAATCTAAATATTTATAATGAGAGACCTTATAGGTACTCACAAAACTAGAGGAAACAAGAGGAACCAGAAATTACTTCCCACTTAGGGAAGACCCAACTCACGTTCAGAAAGATTGAGAGGAGACATTAAAACCACTATGTTGGTTAGAAATAATCAAACTCTATTAATATGTGTTTTTATCATGACCTCTTCTCTACTTTTGACATATACTCATATACACACATGTGTGTGTGTGTGAGTGTCAGTGTGAGAGAGTGTGTGTGAGAGAGTACATATGTACATAAGTAACTACACAAATAGTGTGTGTGTGTGTGTGTGTGTGTGTGTGTGCTGTGCCAGTGTGATGTGTACTTTTGTAGTGTGTGCATAAATCTAACTGTTAAGTCACATGTATGTGTGTTTATTATTGATCACTTGTTTTCGGGAAAGGTTTCAAGGGACTCATTGCTGGAGAGGGTTTACTCTTCCTCCCTCAGCTGCTAGTACTGTCCTAGAGTTCTTCATCTTGGGGTAAAGACTTGTGAGACTTCCCCCCTTCCACACTGGCATGCCAACCTATCTTTATTGTGCTGATCCTGTTTGGGTGACCCTATTGATATTCCATGGGTGCAGCTTTCCTGTTATACATAACATACTATCTCATAGCCAGGTGCCCTGGTCCTTGGCTTTTATGATAAGTCTGCTCCCTCTTCCACAATGTTTTGTGAGCTGCTGGTTACCCCAAAGATATGAATGCCACTATTTACCATTAGGGATATCCCCATGCTATTCACTCTGGTGTTTCACAGGCTTTACACATGGGTAGACCTACTGATCTTTGCTTTTTATGGTGGCTTTGTAGCACACTCAGGTATAATGAAAGCTTAGTCAACCCTCCCACTATGCCATACACAATGCACACATAATTCAGACTACACATAGGCCACCTGCCAACAGATTTTCTGTAGGTGTGTTTGTCTCTGTCCCTTTTTTAATTCCAGCCGTGTTTATGGGATCCAAGCTACACATGACACAGAAGGTAGGATGGTTAGATGTTTAATGTTTTATAACCTCGATGTATAAGTATATGCCATTCAACACTGTGGACACCAAGCATTTTATAGAGCTTTTGTTAAAACTTTAAATTTTAAGATATCCACTAGAGAAGAATGTATACAGAGCTTAAAAAGAAAATGAAATAAAAATGAAATTGAAAAGAATCTTAGTCTCTGTGACCACTGTATCATTAATTAACCCACATAAATTATACAGGCAACCTACAGCTTCCTTCTTTGTGACTCAATGGTGCCATTTTTTTCATGTACAAACACTTAGCACAGGACTTGTTTTCTTTGTAATTTTGTTTGCTGGATCTTGACACCGCCTTATGAAATTGGGATGCCCTGAGCAACAAGGGCATCACAGTTTTTTGTATTTCTAGTTATAACAACTTTCGTATATTTGAAAACTGTTGTTGAGGAAGAAAGTTTGGCCAAAGGTGATGGTAAAAGTAAATTACTTACCAATTGGATGCTATGTAAACTTTCTCTGAGTATTGAACCAGCCCCTGAAATAGTATCCTCGCTGTGGAGACATCAGCATGGAACATAGACAACAGCAGCATTAAACTACATTAGGTAGATTAGGCCACATGTTAGGCTCTATATTTTCTATGATAAGAAAAACGTAATCATATTTCATAACTCCACCCTCTCCTTCTTTGCCATGCCAAAAACCAACAATGACAACCCCCAAAAAAACTTATTTAAAAATAAGAAATCTGATAGGCTGCATTTAAAGAAGAAAGACATCCTTCTTGGTTCAGTTCCAGTGGTATTTTTATGGTGGCACTAATCCCTTTCAAGGGACATCCTCATCAGCTGCAAGAGAGAACTTGTCTCATTTCCTATCACCAGCTCCAGTGACTTCATATAGAATTCCAGAATTCTGATAAACTGTCATGTGGAGAAATGATAAAGTGATTTATGCTCAGTCTTGCTGGAAGGGAGAAATGCAAGGTCTGTCAGTCTGGGTCTTGAGAACAAATGAGTTACAGTTCATGAAGCAGCTCAATAAGGCTATCATTTCCCATCAGCTCCCATAACTGACAGCCAAGATTTAGTAGCTGGGGAAAGGGAAGGGGTCTGAGATCGGATGCCAGGTGAATCGACACTACTATTCCATCAACTAAACTCATACAGACAAGAAGCTACCATGAATATTTGATGGAAGTGTCTTCCCAGAAATGCTTGTGAAACCTTGCATTACTTTACTTGCACGGCCAGGGGCTGCCCTGCTCTATCCATGTGTATCTCTCTGAAAAATGACCACTCATAAACTACAAAGGCATTTGGGATTCTATGCTTTTGCTGCTCCAGCTGATGGCATGCTCCTCTTGGCAATCTGTACATGCAGCTCACTAATTCAATATCTTCCATCCTCATAAGCTGAGGGGAAGAGTCCCTCCTCTGCTGAGATGTTCTATACATTATACCTGCCATTATCCATCTGACAGAGCGGTGGTAAACTTGCTGCCTTCCAGCCCCCATGCTCGGAGAAAACATTGAAATACTGGGCTTTACTTTTAAGGGTCTTAAGAGGAGGACATTTTAGTACAACTACTCTGGGCTAGATAATTTTTTAAAAAAGAAAACATTTAATATTTGCTCTTTCAAACTAGGAAAAAATTCACAAGATATCTAAGAGGAAATCTAGCATTTATTTTGTATTTAGAATGATCCATTTATGACTTCAAGAAGGTGTTTTATAAACATGTAGGAAAATTGGGGCAAGTAATCAAAAGAACTTTTTTTAGTTGTCTAACTTTGTTTCCTCCTGCCATTGTATAAGGATGGCTGCTTCATTAGGTTGTGAAACATTGACTTATCTTAAGAATTTATGTAAAGAGGGTTGGGGAGGTGGCTCTATAGGTAAAAACACTTGCCCTGCAGGGCTGAGAACCAGAGTTTATATCTGCAGAATTCATGGAAAGTCTTAATTCAACAGTGGGACTGTCTGTAATCCCAGCATACCTTATAAAGAGACAAGGAGTAGAGAAAGGAGAATCTCCAGAAGCTCAAGGAGAAATACAAACTCCACTTACCTCCCTGAAGATGTTATATCACAGCACAGTAACTAGGTACTTTACTTACCGCAGTGTTTTGTTTGTTCACTCATTTAGCAAAATATTTATGATATTTTATAGTAACACTCTCCTGGGTAGTAGAAAAGGCGACTTTCAAATTAATAATAATAAAAAAAAAAAAAAAACAAGAAGAAAACTGAACCAACACAAAAGTATAAAAATCACATGTATTTTGAGGGAATGAACTGATGGATGAGGTAAAGAAAATAACTGCCTGCTGGTTCTCTAAAATTTTCACTTTGCCTCTAAACTGCCAGTAACCAGAGAAATAAGCAGCCATACCTCAAAGAACACTCTCATGGCAAGAAGTGCCCAGTGCTCTATATAGCCATAGCTTGGGAATCTATCAGCATTTTAGAACCATCAAAGACATACTGAGTCCTGAGCATAGAGATCGTTCTAAAGCATTAGGAAACCTAGACAGAAATCCTCAAGGTTCATTTTGCTAGTCTTTGGAGTCACACTTTTTAAATTTTTTTTTTTCCCATTACACAGGAAACAAAATGAAATACTGATGATACCCTCGAGAATTGCTGTTTACAATATTCCAAATATAATTATATTTGCTTTATGTGTGTAGAATTTTGACTTTCAAGAGCATCTTTTGGCGTGCTCTTTTTATTCTCTTAGCTTGACATGAAGGAGCATGGCCATGTTTACTACAGTGGGACTATTAACAAGTTGACCCAAGATCTGTACTTTATTTGGAATGCCCATGTCAGGAGACCATCAGCAGAAACAGTCTTGAAGAAGTTTCTTGGCCCTCCTGAGCAAGAATACAGTTATGCCACTGAGATCAAATAGCAATGCATTTTTTTTTCTCAAATGCTCCTTTCACAGACTTAACTAATCCTTCATATTAAAAAGTCTCAAAGTACAAATCCTTTAGTCCAGAGAGATCTAGTGTTGTTTGATGTTTGGAAATCCAGTTTTCAGATATATAACTCTAAAATGAAAATGCTTAATTAAATATAAATAATAGTTTCTTCATAATTTTTCATTTCAAAATCACTAATGTAAAAGGTTTGATGAAAAAGACCTTTCAAAGTAAAGGTTGCTAAGAAATCGACTGACAAATACTCAACCTACTTTTTTTTTCCCTAAATCATGTAATTTCCATCTTTTTGTCCCACCAACTAAAATGCGTTTTATCTTAAATGCTTTTATTTGGTAGAGTGATATAAATCATATGCTGAGTTTGAAGTCAAAGTCTATACAACTCCTTTAAAACAAAATGTCTTTCACTGAAACGAGCTGGGTATACACTAGGTAGATCATATCCTGTGCATTTGAGACCATGGACTACTCTCCCTTCCTTTTCTCATCCTCTCCCTGTGTGTATCTCCACCCCTGTCTCTGTATCTGTCTGTCTCTTTGACTCTTTGTCTCTGCCTCTCTCTGTGTGTGTCTCTGAGTGTGTATCCACATGAGTGCTTGTGAGACGTACATGCACACATGTCTCTCTTTATATGTTCTTTCCTTCCATGCTTCAGATAACCTTCTGCATATGGTCTTGAAAATAACAACTGATAAGCACCAAAAATGAGGATTTTTTTTCCCACCATAACAACCCTGTGAACTCATAAATACCCCTTCCATGTCATAGTATAATAAAATACTGTCTGTTTGCAATTGACAAAATCCAGTGCTGTTATAACTCAATAATAGGTGTCATGGGTTGTTATTGTAGTGATAAAACAGTATGACCAAAACAATTTGGAGAGGTTTATTTCAGCTCACAGTTACTCCTCACAGTCCATCACTGAAGGAAGTAGGGCCAGAAACTCAAACAAGGCCAGAACCTGAAGGCGGGAACTGAAACAGAAGTCGTGGAGGAGTGCTGCTCACTGGCTTGCTCCTCATGACTTTATCAGCATTTTTCCTTATGGCAGCAAGGACTACGGGTACAAGACAAGTACCACCCACAGTAAGGTAAGCCCTTCCACATAATTCACTAAGAAAATGCACCACAAACTTATTCACAAGTCACTTGATGGGGATATTTTCTTATTTGAGTGTCCCTCTTTCAAAATGACTATGTCAGTTGACATAACTCACCCGCTCAGTGCATGAGAATAAAAAATATTATTTGAGTGTGTCCCTTTATGACTATATGAAAGCTTTGAGAACAGAAATATATTTGAATAAGACCCATCTCCAAATGTGGAATTGAAAATGGCTGAAGTTCCTCTTGGCATCTTTGTACTGTAACCCTAGTCTGGTTCTATACTGAAACCGTTCCCTTTGTCCTCAGGATATTTTCAGAGTTCCATCACTTCTCAATCCTCCACTGGTGCCATATTTATCCAGACCACTCTGGTCTCCAGTGTGGGCTCATTGACACCTGCATCCTTTTCAATATAACACTCAGACATTAAAATTTCAATCTAATTTACTTCTTGGTTAAATATCACCATTGGGTTTTCGTTTTCCTCAAGGAGAGATATGCACTAGTCATAAGTTTCTTTTTAAGTGCTTTCTTTTCTGGTATCCTTGCTCAGTTTACTCACTTGAAGACACAGTAGCCATGCCTGCCCTTGAAGACACATGCAAGCCTTTGTAAGTCTTGTCTTTTTGTGACTTTTACCTTAACTATTTCTAAGCTGCAGCTTCTTAACCTTCCTTTCACCATCTCAGTGACTCAGGGTAGTTGTTGTTCATATAATTGTATGTAACTATGATCACATTCATTCTGAAGGTTATGTGTTCAAGGTCTATAGTTGTTTCATGAAATAAACTACAAATAGGATAAATATATTAGTGTTTATGTGTGTATGTATGTCTCTCTATAGACATATATATGTATATATAAAGACAATAGTTTTTCTGTATGTACACACTAATAATTAAAATGATTATAAATTACTAGCCATGCTAAGGGATTTATTGTACTTAATATAAAATGGAACAATTCCAAAAATAAACAGTAATATAGAAATATAGTACATTTACTTCTGAAATTGTCCGTTGAATGTTTTCTAACTACTGTCATCAATTGATAATTGAAATGCCAAACCTGAAGATAAGAGTAAATAGTATTAAGGTAGCTTTGATCTTAAAAATACAAATATACACACACATGCACACACACACACACACACACATGAAATCTGCCATTTATTGAAGAATATGTTCATTCATAATCCATAATGTTTATTTCTTACTTCCATTATTGTTACAACCGTTCTATAATTTCCCCTTCCTTTCTGATCTCTCTGTGTGTGTGTCTCTCTTTCTCTCTCTCCCCTTCCTCCTTTTCTTCCTTTCTTCCGTCTGCACATATTGTCCTTCCCTTTTCCCTTTCCATCTCCTCATTCTTCTATACTCTTCCTTTCCCACTATCTTATTATATAATATAGAACAGTAGCTGAGTGTTCTAATAAATAAATATGAATATTAGGGCTTCTTCCTCTTATACTTTAGAGTTTCAATCTAGAAAATTAAAATAAAATTTTGCATATATTATACCATAAAAGATATACATGATTTGCTCATAAACATGACGGTGAGTTAGGTATGAATTACACGCATTACCCCCAGATTTACATATTTCATCTTTGTGTTATTTTTCATTGTTTATAATAAAACAATGAAAAATAAATATATATTAATAAAATATATATTAATAAAATAAAAATTTATTCTTATTCCTTAAGAACCCATTTTATCTCAGATCTTTTTTTAACCAACTCCTGCCACCCAATTTTATAGTCTTTTTCTATATTAAAAAAAAAGCATAGAGTTCAATTTCTTTTGTCTGACCACTGAACTTGGAGCCACTATGGTATACTCTGTGTGCTTATATTGAAAACAAATCTGATTTTACCTCTCCCAGGATCTGGCAATTACAAACAACTTCTTAGCTAGTGGTGGGATTTCAAGCTCATCTCCCTTCCTCTTTGATGGGAGTTTTTGTTAGGCTTGAGCTTGTGCAGGTATTGTGAGTGATGTCACACTCTCCATGTGCTGATATGTGCATCTGTCCTGTCGGGTTTGGAAAATGCTGTTTCCTTGAAGACATTCAACATCTCAGCCTTTTACAGTCTTTTCACTCCCTTTTCTATATACATCTCTGAGCCATGATGGAAATGTGTAATACAGAATTCCCATTTAGGACCAAGCATTCCAAAGTCCCTTATTCCGTACATGTCAACCAGTTGTAAGTTTCTGTCTTAATTTTCATTTTTATCCTCTGCAAGAAGAAACTTCACTGCTGAAGGTGCATGATACACTTATTTATGGGTACAGCAATGAACCATTATGAATCATTTTATTGGTATGGTCATTGGCCAGAGTAATAGTAGTAAGTTTTTTCTTACGTCCATGATATATATAGCATTGGGTCCTTGGTCTCATTTATAGTGTCAGTATGAACTATATCATATCTTGAATCCAATAAAAAGTGCTTGGTAATTTCTACAATATTCATTCCACTATCGTATGAATGATTATACCTTACAGTCAGGTAGTTTTTATAGGTTGAAGTGTTTGTAAGTGAGATTGGTGAGTTGTTTTCTCCTCTGGTAGCATCTATAGCATATTAGAGTACTATCAATGCTATACAGTAGGAGTGAAACTTCCACTTTAGTACCAGATAGATTTCTTCATGTTTTATGGCTAGGATATGTGGTATCCTCAACAAGAGGCTCATATGGTAAAGCTTTGGAGGTTGACTAATAGCAGTGGCAATAGTCTGTAACATTGTATACGGTCTATAGGACCCCATTGGCTTATAACTCAAAAATGATATAACCCATTTCTGATACTAGGGGTTTTACTTGGTATCATATTATGTCTAATTGGAGCACAATCCCCCATAATATGCTCATTTTATTTATGTTCATTTTATGTGTATATACTTTAAGAAGTATCTACAGTGTTAGCCTCTCATATGTGTTCCAAAAAATCTTTTATGTTAATTCTTTCTACCCATAGCCCCTCTTGTATCCTGACTTCCTAAGCCTCACCATTTTATATTCCTTTTCTAATTCCTCAATATTCTTTTATAACACTAAGTACAACTTTCTCTTCATTGGAAGAAACTCAACCCCACCAACATTCCTCTACTAGCTACCTAAGGTCTGTATGTAATCTAAATAACACACACATCACAAGGATAAAAATTAACATCTACATGTATGATAGAACACTTAATGTTTTTCTTTTTGGTTTTTACTATTAAACTATTAAATGACATATTTTCATCATATTCTTTTCCTCCCCCAACTCTTCCCAGATTGCCTCCACCTTCCTAGTCCTCCAACGTCATGTCCTTTATCTCTCAAATGATAATTAATTAAACAAAATTAAAACCCCAAGTCAAACCAAACAAAAACATTAGAACATAAAAAAAAAGAAGGTAAAACAACTACAACAACAAAAAATTATTTAAAAGCTATGGAGTTTATCTTGTGTTGGTCAACTAATCTTGAGAATGAGGCTTGCCCAGTAGTGTAGTTGGTTTACTCTTTAAACACATTTAATAGTATAGAAAGTTCTGGTTTTCCCATAATTGATTTATATAATTTAGCTGTCAGTCCTTAGATCTGGAAATAGATAAGCATGTAAATGTGACATTGAGGGTCCGTTGGCTTATATTTAATGAATATACTGAGTTCAACACTTAAGACTGAAATATTATAGAAACAGCTTCCAGTACATATGATGAGGTATTTTTCACATCATTTTTGTACATCACACAATTTGAAATTTAGAAAGCAAACAAAAACTAAGTTTGAAAATCAGCATCAATAATCAGTCTTGTTTTGGGAATTTTCAGAATTTTACTTTGAATTTCATCTATTGTCTTTACCTTAATGTACAACACCTAATATCTGCTTGTATTTTAAAAATAGATGCTTAAATATTTGTTACCATGTTATCGTGTGTGTGTGTGTGTGTGTGTGCATACATGTCTACATTCTGTGGCTTGCTTGTGGGAGTCACAAGACAGCTCTCCTGAATTGATATTCTCTTCACATTGTAAGTTCCATGAATTTAGCTCAAGTCATCAAGCTTGGCAACACATGCATTTACCCACTGCACCATCTCCCTGACTACACACCTACTTAGCTTTAGAAGAGAAAGAAAGGAACACTTGTATGATTGATTGTTTTCTGAATATTGTGAAGATCAAATCACTCCACTAACTTAGAGCCTTGTGTTATTCTGTCGTTTTGTAGCTCTAAACTTGATGTTTCTCACTGACCTTAAGTACACTTTTCTTCTTACAAGGAGAGTGAGATACTAAAGAAGCAAATATAGCAAAACTAAGATGCAGGGCTTGTTTCCTTCCCTGCTCATCCTCTATGTCTGGCTTTTCATGGCTGAACTGGTAGGCTTTCCTTCACATTTTAACATTTCTGTACTGTTCACTTGTATAATCCCTCTCCTCAAGATAGTCTTGGTTGATATTACCCCTGGCCTCACATCCACCAGATAAATGATAGCATTTTTTTGTTCCCTCCTACTTGCTGTGTCAGCACCATACAATGCCAGTTTCCACCCCTGCTTCTGGAAGCCTTTTCTTTCCTTTGTTACAGGATGCAACAGCCATCTGTTTTTCCTCTGTGAATGCTTCTTCACTGTCTCCCTCTATAAATGTATTTTTATTACCCAGCTGCTGAATCCTTGAGTTAGTAACAACTTTTTTTCCCAAGCTTCCTTCTTTCTTCAACACAGTCCTATCTGATCTTATCCATATCCGGAGTTTGACTTACCACTTGTCAATTTATTCAAATGATTTGCCAAACCATCCCAAGCACATATATCTTTTAACCTTAATGTGACCCGTGTGACATTTGCAGAGGATTTCAAATGGTCAATTGCATAGCCAAAGTTAAAGTTTTTACTTTTTTCATATATATTTCCTTCTAAAGACACCTAACAATGACTTTCAGTGTCCCCACATTAAGGCTACTTCAATATAAAAAGTAGTCCTTTCTTCTCATGTCAAAGTACTTTTGAATTTCCCCAGTAAACATCCTTCAAATCCACAAATCTCACCTTCAGCCCCGTCTTAACATTAATAGCTGATGAAATCACATCCCTTATTTTTTCCTTATGAGACAACACCATAGAATTTTCAAAACTAAACTTTATAGTATCCTACATTTTCTCTTAAATATATACTCATTATTCTGTTAGGTCAGATTATGCCCCCTTCAACTCCCTCCAAACCCCAATTTTCCTAATTGTAATGGATCTACTTTTTAAAACATTAAAACCTTCATTGGCATATAAGATAAATCATTCATTTAAGAACTACTACAAAGGAAAGCCCATTGCAGGACATAATATAATTTTTCTTGCAGTATATTAAGGACTAAAGAGATTCTTTAGGTATCACCCTCCAACCAAAGGAAGCTGAGTCTTGGTTTCCAACTTTTCCTACCATTAGGTCCAGGTCTGCTACACTTTTCACTTTGCCACAGAAGTTGGGTAAACAAATACCTGGAAATGCTCAGATGGGTCACCTAGATTTTAAGCAAAGGTATCCTTAATAAATTGCACAGTATGGGGTTGGACAAATTAATCAGCTGTTAGATGTAACTGCCCTTGTAAAGGGTGTGAGTCCAGTTCCCTGAACCCACATTGAGTAAATCACAACTGCCTATCTTTAGGTTCTCATGCCCTGTTTTGGCTTGCATAGGTACCTGTACTCGTGCAAATAGTCCCTCACACAAACAAGATAATTAAAATATAAATAAATAACCACTTATACAACAATTTAGGTAGCAGCAACTGACCTTGCTGGGGTCTAACTACTGTTGTATCACTAATCTCTTAGGATGCAGATTCTGGATAAATAATGACCCCCACATCATTCTGATTTCATATTTGCCACTTGGTAGGATTGCTGCTTCCTATAATCAAAACCTGAAACTGTATAGAGTCCATAAGCAACAAATAGAAAGAAGAGTTGCCCAAGCATCTTCATAAAGTGGTAACAAGCAGATTCATTCTCACCTCATGCCTTATTTTTGGAATAGACATGTTCTACAGATGTGTTCTACATATTACAACATGATAGCCTTTACTTTATATTCTATTGCATACTTGGAACAAAACTTTCAAGGCATATAGTCAATCTGTGTGGCTTCCTCTGTTAAGTTACTATATTGTACATTCCAATGATCCTCCTGATTGTTGTTATAACCTTTTCAAAAATGGGCTCACTTCTCTAATATGACCTTTTGAAATAGCCTATGGTAATAACAGTTCAAAAGCACAGACTGTGATGATATTTCATCTGCATGAACATGATTAAATTCTGTACAGTAGAATATATATTAACTTGAATCAAAATGAATATGGTAGTTTATTATCTTTGCTCCTCCAACAAACAATGAATCCAACATAGTCAACTTTGCTCCATTTACATGGTGCCTTTCTTTAAGATACCATGCTATATTGAAGGAGGGTCTATATCTAGTGGTCAGAAAAAATGATAGAAACAGTAGGTAAATAATTCATAGTTAGATACTCTCTATCATTACCAATATAATAACCACTCTTACCAGAGAACAATCCTTGGGGAAAATGCTGTGGTACTGGCAAATACAGATTGGCCTGCCTTTATCTATCTATCTATCTATCTATCTATCTAGCTAGCTAGCTAGCTAGCTAGCTAGCTAGCTATTTATTGTCAGCTGATATAAAGAATGTCTCTCCTGCTCATTCATATGAATTTGAATTTTAGCATAACAGTAAAGTGTGGGAGGTATGTGTCTAGAATACATGTTTCTGGATCTTACTTGCAATGTCTCATCTTGTTTATAGCCAGTTTTCAAAATGAATTTCCCATCTTATACCACAACAATCCTGGGCCCACTTGCATACATGACTTAGTAATTATATAAGACAAAAGACCCTGATCTTGATGGACAGTGTTTACAAAATAATCAGTTCATGCCCTATTTTTCCCACACAGTATATTTTGATCATACTCTCATTCACCATTTCCTCACAGATCTTCAGATCCTTTCCACCTTCCTACCCATCCAACTTTATGATCTCTCTATTGCTCCCTCTCACTCTCTCTCTCTTAAAAAAAAAAGAAACAAAGAATAATGAAAACCATGAACCAAGAAGCCAACAATAGCAAAACAATACAAAAATAATACATAATTCAGGCATTCCCAATATACCACAACAAACAAACAAAACAACCACAACAACAGTGAACAAAGACAAAACAAAATACCACATAGTCTATTATTGGTTGGCCAGCTATTCCTGGATATGAAGTCTGTCATTGAGTGATATTTCATTGAAGAAAACGGATTTTTCCTTTCCCAGTGGATCTCAGCTGTGAGTAGCTTAATAAGGGGTGAGACTTCCTGTTTACATTTACTCCTCAGTGCTGGGATTTGTCTGATTTGTGTATGTGCATCTTGTGCTCCTGTCAATGACTGCATATTCATATGTGTATCAGTCCTGTTATGTCCGTAATACTCTGTTTTCTTAATCCTCTACCACCTCTAGCTTTTTACTCTTTCCACCTTTCCTTCTCAGGGATCCCTGGACCTTCAAGGGAGAAGGTTGATAAAGACATTCCATTTGGGACTGTGAGCTCCAAAAATGTCTCATTCTCTTTGTGGAGCAGACCTCAATTCTAATCAGGGAGTAGTTGGTTACCCTGGTAACAATCAGACCACAATTATGGACTAAGGAAATAACTTGTCATTTTCTTATTTTCCTACATGTGTGTTTCTAAGCCTCTAGTATATTTGCTACAGTAGCAGCATTCAACTTGCATTAACCTGTGGATAAAATTCTTCAATATAGTGAACAGTATTATATTTTATATTTTCTTGGATGTTCAAGTATCCAGTTTTGTTCAGATGGCATTTTGAAACAGTTCTGAAGTGAGATGAGATAGATAGATAGATAGATAGATAGATAGATAGATAGATAGATAGATATAGATAATATCTGTGATTTTCAAATTTCTTGAGATGTGAAAAAATGCACCCACTATTCCACTGGCAGCACTAATGTGCTCTAGCATATATTGTCAATGATACTGGAGAAAATTAGTTCTTACTCATCTACAGATGCTCTTCCTCATCTGTGTTCCTTTGATTAAAGACAAACTGGAATCATATGAAGGGGGTTGGATCAACACAAACATGGGCCCATGTGACACACACTTGAACCACATGTATCATGAAACTATACACGTTCATTTATGATTGCAAACAAATTTACCATGGTAGACTGAGTTTCAGAGTTGTGAAATAGCACATTAGTGATTATCTCCTAATGATCCTGTGCTTGGTGCAGGGATATAATAAGACCTGAACTAAACATTAACTGACAATCAAAAATAATCTTACCAAGTGTTACTAGATGGAAGGCAATGGCACCTTATTAAATGTTTGTTAAGCAAAGGTAAATATTGGTGTGTTAAATAAGGTAGAATTGCTTTATATTTATTTAGTTACTTAGTGTCATAAGATACACTAAAACAAAGAAAGTATGTAGATTGTTGGAGTAAAGTGAAAATTTTTGGTACCTGTATTCCTATGTAAAATTCAAATTGCATTGTTTACTTAAATATAGATATTGCTTTATTTTTTATTAATATTATTTTTTACAGTCCAGTTTTTGCACCCCTCTCAGTCCCTTCTCTTAAAGCTACTTATTCCATTCCTATGCCCCGCTGTGTCCAAGAGGATGTCCCACACAAAACCAGGCCTCCCCACTACCTGGGGCCTCAAATCTCTTCAGAGTTAGGTGCCTCTTTGCCCACTGAGGCCAGACCAGGCACTCCTCTGCTAAATATGTGTCACTAGCTTCAGACCAGCTCCTGTATGCAGCCTGTTTGGTGGGTCAGTTTCTGAAAGATCTCAGGGGTCCAGGTTCGCTGAGAATGCTGGTCTTCCTATGGGGTCGCCCTCCTCCTCAGCTTCTTTCAGCCTATCCCTAATTCAAAGATAGGGGTCCTTGACTTCTATCCATTGTTTGGGTGTTAAGTATCTGCTTCTATCTCAGCCAGCTGCTTGTTGGGCCTCTCAGAGGACAGCCATGCTAGACTTTTGTCTGTAAGCACACCATAGTATCAGTAATAGGGTCAAGCTTTGGAGTCTTCCCTTGATTAAGTTAGGCTGGTCTCTGGACCATCTTTTCCACCGTCTTTTGTCCATTTTTATTCCAGAGGTGTAATAGACACTCATTCACTCCATTCCTCACCCATTGCCATAATGATCCTCTATTTCCACTTTGTTCTGAGAAGTGTAATCATTCTTTCAAGTGGTTTGGTTGCTGTCTTCACTAGTTTAATGTTAGTCATATGTATGCAGTGACATAATGTATTAAGTATGATCTCCTAGTATTTTTTGAGTTGTGAATCCTCTTTCATTTCCATTACAATGCTATGCCCATTAAATCACATTCAAGGTCGTGTTTTTCTATGTGTGGATTGCATCTATGTGTGGATAGTACATTTCATTTGATATATTAGGTTTTAATTTATATTAGGTTTAATTTGCTTGTCTAAAAAATTAAAATAAAATAAAATATAGGCATTGAATCATTTGTCCCTAATTTTGCTTATGGGCTTAACAATTTCTAAATAAATGATCATTATTAATAAATGAAAATGTCCTTTCACATCTTACATGCACAGAATGGATTAAACATGGCGTAACTATAAGCCTACATAATTTTTAAGCAACTCATCATCAGACCTTACTGTGGAGTTGGAAAATATAATGTGTATCTGAAAGAATTTACAGTCATAGAATGACCAACTCTGAGAAAAACTTATCAATCTTTTTTAATAATCAAACAAAAATGCCTTTCCTATTTGTAAGGTAAATTTGCTTGATGCATAAATAGATGATAGACATATAGATAGATACACAGATAAATACATAGATAGCTACATAGATACATAAATACATAGATGATAGATATAGATAGACAGATGATAGGTAGATGATGAATGGATAGAGAGATAGATAGACAGACAGACAGATAGATAGTATAACCTATTCTCAGAGAGTTTGGGTAACTAACAAAGTGTTACCTTTGCCTCTCATATTGTGACAAATTAATTTAAGTTCTCTATTTGCCTGTATCTTTGGCCACACTTACACAACAGAATCAAGGAAATGGTGAAGTCGGTGAATAGGAAGCTAAATATTTCTGAGATATTTGAAGGCATCAGTAAGTTTTCTACTAACTGTCATGAATTAAAGAAATACTGAATTCTTGACACAGGAACAGGTTTCATAGGTATAGAAGCTAACCCCATGTTGGTTTGAAATGTAAATAAAGAAAATATCCAATAAAAAATAGGGAGGGGCATAGTTCGAGATTCACAATGTAAGCAGTGATTTTAGGAGCACTCCAGTGCTTTACAAAAGGACCTATGAGCATCGCAGCACTTTCTTATTGATTGTCACAAGCAGGTAAGATGTGAATGGTTTACATCATGAGAGAAGAAAGCAGAGCAGTGCATCCACACGTATTCCGACAGCATGAGAGGGTAATGGGCTTTTCTGCTGGCAAGGACTACAATTACAAATTTACTAACAATTCCTTTTTCTCTGGGGCATGTGTCATCATGTTTTCTTTAACGTGAATTTTTACTTTTCTCCTAGACATTCTTTGTAACATCAAATTTCTTTAAAACGGTATTACCCACTAGCAATAATTAACAACACTTAAATTCTTTAATGTGTTATGAATTTTTCAGTTCTATCTCGAAGTAGAAAAAAAGTAAGACACTTTAAAAAATCATAGTAAGAACTCCACGTTATGACTGTAATTGCTTTTAAATACTCATATTTTTGTATGAGTATTAAGCTTGTCTGTGACAATGTTTTTGGAAAAAAATTTAAAACTTCTCTTTCTCCAAAAAAAAAACAAAAAGTAAATTCCTGTGACTTTTTCTAATATATTGTAAGGAAAAATTATGGTTAGAGTGTAAAACAACAATCCTTACCTACTCTGATGACATGTAAATAAAAAGACAATAGATTTCTATAATGTTTGATAATGTTCATACCCCAACTGGTGCTTGGTTAAAACCAAGGAATTATTAATTTCATAGCATCCTAAATAAGTGAAAATAGGAACAGAACATGATCTACAAATTTAAAATACAACTGCACAAGCATTTAAATAAATCTTAGTGAATAGTTTTAGTTTGGTAAATACTTAGGCCCACATAGATCTTCACAGAAATCAGGCAAGAGACACAGCATTAATATAAAACACACAGAGGTATTTTATTAGTAAATTGTATTTCAAAGAACATCTCTACCTAAGGTGTATTTTAAATATTTTTAATAAAATATAATCCAATCACTCTTCAATAACTTTGTGTTTTATAATGGCATGTTTTAGGAAAGAACTAGATTAGATATTTAAAAAAAAAAAAACTATCTGAGCAAGAATCTTTAGAGGTGAACAAAGGGTGCCAGTTGACCAGAATACCTTTTCATTATCTATGGTCAATATTTTATGAATGAGGACCAAGTACCATCCCAACCACGCCCCAAATAAAGACAGGAGAAACCATATATTCAAAAAATAATCAGGTCATCATTCAACTCAAAGAATGTTCACAAATTAATGGCAAAAAAAAAACCTGACTATTGTTGGGTAAGATAATTTCATCTGTGTCCATATATTGTATCAAAATGTCAAGAAATAATGTCAAGAAAATGATATGAGTATGCACACATACACACAAACTTGTGTAACAAATTTTCCATGTGCAAATACTTCTGAGTTCCACTGAGAATATTCAATATAATGCAACTGTAATAACTGCTGACAAAGTCATGATAGTTTAGAATAGTTGTGTAGGCAAACACTGAATTGTAGATCATATAAAGACATGCTAATTAGATTTGCACCTTAAATTGACCATAAGGACAAGCTTGCCCTATAGTTGTTTCTTTTTGGTTAGAATGTTTAAGTTGATTTGTTTGAGTTTTTAAGAGTCAAAGACTGAGAAAATTTAAATTGAGTAGATTTGACTATAAATGCATGCAATCAGTAAATGATATTCTCTAGAATGAATCTTTAGCTTGCAATACTAATTTTGGATTTTCTGACTGTAACTGAAGAGAAGATTTTCATCTTTGAAAGGGAATAAACAATATTTTCAACTATCCATTGAATAGTTTTAATTATTTTTCTTTTCATATGTATTCTTTATTATCAAATCTCTCAAAATATGGTAAAATTTATACTCCATTCCACCAAAGAGTTGCTGCTAACTATCTGGTTCCAATTATTTGGTTCCAACAAGTATTAATAAAATAAATCACTGACCTCTTCTTTTTAATTTTATCCTACTATATTACATAGAAAATATTGGGTGGCTGTAAGGAGTGTGTGTGCATGAGTGTTATGTGTGTTTATATTTTCTTTTTGTATTCTCACATTATTAAAGTATGAAATTCTTAGTTCTTTTGTTTGTTTGTTTGTTTTAGTGTCTAGGCAAGACAAAACCCTACTCGTGAGTAAGAGGGTACTCTTAGGAGCCTGAACACACACTTGAATTTAGTCTACCTCAGCTGGTAAGAGTGTTTGTTCCCCTTTGGCTGAGGCCCAACATCTTCATCTTATGGTATTGACTAGTATTTTAAAAATTGACTCACAAGAAATTAAGGAGGAAGAGAAATGGTGTCTAGGACAAACGGTTGTTGCACCAGACCATCATATTCCTGGGATATAGCATGAGGACTTTGTATAATAATAAGTTTTGTTTTACCAAGTAGAGGAATTGAAACATTTGAATAAAAAAAAGGAGGGAGACATAAAAAGATTCAAACTGGGCTGGAGAGATGTCTTATCAGAGCACTGATTGCTTTTCCAGAGGTTCTGAGTTCAATTTCCAGCAACCAGATGGTGGCTCAAAACCATGTGTAGTGGGATCCGATGCCCTCTTCTAGTGTGTCTGAAGACATCGACAGTGTGCTCATTTAAATAAAATAAATAAATCTTTTAAAAATTCAAATTTCTTGACCTAAACATGTTTGTAATATTTGATAAAAAAACTCATATTCACCATTTCTTATAAAATGCCCCTCTTATTTTTAAACATTCTTTTCTACAGGCATTAAGGTGTTTGTTCTTATTTTTTATCCTAGCTTGAAGTAAGAAACTGCAATAGAAAGGAAAAGGGCTGTTTGGTACTATTTGACTCAATAATCCTTACTCAGTTCTCTAGAACAAAACCTATTCATTTCCCCAATTTAACGTGAGCCCACATTTCCAGGAGTGATCTGTTTGTCAGAAGATTGCCCTGGCACCATTGAGATGGTAGATCTGTACCTAGGCCAGAGATTCACCCTCTTGACCAAGGTAGAATTTTGTCTTGATAAGACCTCATCACTACTTTAAATTACCATCTTCCTAAAGACAGAACTCTAGTATTGTTTAGGAAGAAGACCAGAGATCAGAATTCTTCAAACACTATTGGCATCTTTGACCTTTGGCAAGAATGAAGGAGCCAAGAATACTGAAGGACATTCCTGAATTTTAGTCAAGAAATTGATTAATTTTCTTTGTAGTCTTTCTACTCTAAACTGCCTGGCCAGATCTTCCTCCTGTTCCCATCATCCTTCCTCCCTCTGAGGAGGAATTTTCAACTGCCATTATGGGTTTGTAGTGGCAGCGTGATATAATTTCTTCCACATGAATTTGGGTGCTAATGACATGTGGTTTGTACCCATCAAGAGAGCCTATCTAAAGACCTAAATACAGGAAGAAAGGATGTCCTTGACTGGTGTTTAGAAAGAGATGTTAAAATATCAGAATTGTTCTTCATGTTAGTCTGAAAATTGACTTCTTCAATGTATAAGTAAGTATGGTAAACATTTGATCGCCAAGAATTTACAAAAATTCAGTGTATTATTTTGAATAAATAACAAAGTAATTTTATGAATGATATAAACTACAGTTGTAATTTCACTTCTCAGTTTTGTAATTACAATGAGATTTTGATGTCAAAAATAAATTCTCCACAATGGATTGTAAAAAGAGGCATTTCCATTTCAAACTTTCTGCATGTCTTGATAAGAATATTAATTGATTCTGAGGCTGGGAAGCATTTAAAAATAGACATCAAATTATCAACACATTCTTCACATTTTATCATTGCACACATAATTGAAAATTTGTAAACATAATTTCATTTAAGCTCATTTGGCCTAAATAACTTAATTTTCTCACAACTAACTGTTTCCTTTCTGTGTTTCAGTATTTTCTTACTTCCACATAGTTCAAATAAAACATAGGTGATTTAAATTGCTTATGGGTTATAAACTGTTGCTTATGAAAATAGCCAAAGTCAGTAACACTGCAAAAACGAAGTATTTAGCCCAGCTGTGCTAGTATGAAAAAAGGAGAGATATCACTTAAATGCATCACTGAAATGAGAAATGAGAAAAAACGGTTAAAATAATGGAACCTTTCAGTCCAGGCACATTTTTCTGTAAAGTAATTTTATCATGACTATTCTAGATTCTTCCACATGGAAACACTCATCTGTATTCATTGAAAGAAAAGCCAACCACATGATTTGTAGGTCCATGGTAAATTCACATTTATTTTTCCATTTTATTTTGGGTTCATTGATTTTTTTTTTCTTCCCTGCAGTGTTTCCTCCTAACATCATGCCACAGCAGATGTTTAAAACACAACATTAACATATAATGAATTTGCTGGTTCTCTTTAAAACTCATGAAGAAAAATAATTATATTCCCAAAGAAAAACTATGCATTTTGTGTAGATATATAAGCTGGGTGACTCATTTATAGAAGCTAGACTCAGAAGAGTAGTCAGATTCTAAATGGAATGACACTTGATTTTCTTGCCTTCTCATTTTCACAGATGTTCATGAGTTAGCATTGCTCACAGGATAACAGAAACACAGTTATGTTATAGAAAAACATACATTATAAAAGTCATTGGATGTGACTAATCAATTTGGAGACAATATCATCAAAATGACTCTGATATTTTCTAAAACACATTAATCAATAGCATAAAATGTGGATTTTTAATAGATAACACAAACCTGTACTCAGAAAGTGAATCTTGTCAGTAGAATGATGACAGTTCTGTAGTGCTTACACCAAGATTATAATTAATTAATTTATTGGCTTTCCATCCAGATCACAGTTTCTTCTTCCTCCTCTCCTCCTGTCACTACCCATGTTCGACCCACGGAATAAGGCAATGGCAACTGTGTTCTTCTTCAAGCGGTTTATTCAGCTATCCCTGTACAGCGAGCTTCTTTTCTTTCTCTACTTCTTTTGTCTTCTCTTCCTCTCTTCCTTTTCTCTCTCTCTCTTCTCCTTCTCTCCCCAGCTCCCACATCCCCTTATAAGATTGCCTTCATCCTATCAGCAGCTGCCACGAAGTCACTGGTGATTGGCCATTCTCAATGATGCGAGGTGGGTTGATCGGGTAACCACACCTCTCAGCGCATACAACTCCATATATGGAGTTGTCTTTTCTCTCAAGCAATGCCTATGCCAAGCACCACCTTGTAATGGCGAGAGCGGAGCCGCTTCCCACATCCTCCTAGTTTCTCCCTCTGATCTCCCCCTTCCACCCTGTTCACTTTCTCCTGAAAGGGAGGCTTCCTGTGGATATCATCCTACCTTGGCATATCAAGTTGCATTAGGCCTAGTTGCATCTTCTCCCTGTTGAGAATAGACTAAGGACCCCAGTTAGTAAAAAGAGATCCAAAGGCAGGCAGCAAAGTTAGACAGTCCCTGCTCCTGCTGTTAGAGGCCCATATGAAGAAGACCAAACTGCACATTTGTTACATATGTGAAGGAGCCCGAGAACATACATTAGATGTATGTTCTCTGGTTTCCAGTTCAGTTTCAGCAAGCCCTTATGACCCAGGTTAATTGATTCTGGAGTTTTTCTTGTAGTATCCATGACCCCGCAGGCTCTGTAATTCCACCAGTCAGGGATATGGTAAAGTAAAATTAACTGGACAAACTGCTGAAATCTTTCTAATGCTTTATCCTATACATTTTAAATTTTATGAATTTCCTTCATGCATATTGTATTTCTATCATATTTATTCCTCCCTCTTCCCTCCAACTGCTCCTGTTCCTATCTATGTCCATGACTCCCCAAATCTTTTATACTATTATCTGGAGAGAGAGAGAGAGAGAGAGAGAGAGAGAGAGAGAGAGAGAGAGAGAGAGAGAGAGAGAAGAGAGAAGAGGGAAAGGGGAGAGGGAGGGGAAGAAGGGGAGGGATGGGAGGGGGAGAGGGAGAAGGAGAGGGAGAGGGAGAGAGAGAGGGAGAGAGAGGGAGGAGAGGGAGAGGGAGAGAGGCAGAGGGAGGAGAGGGGAGAGAGGGAGGAGAGGGAATCAGGATAGAGATGATCTCTGGAGTTACCTAACCAAAGAGGGCTCTTGGCAATGGAGAAGTCAGATTCTCACTTTCTCAGCAGCCCTTAATTGCCTGTAGCTCTTCATCTAGCTGTGAGGCCTAACCAGAGTTTTCTTCAATGTATATTAACCTATCAACTGATATTGGCATTATGCAGGTCTTGTTTAGGTAACCACATTGTTGACATTTTATGGGTGCAGCTTCCATGTCATATAATATAAAGAAGACATTATCTTGCAGGACAAGTCTGATCCTATGGCTCAATCTTAATTCTCTATTTTCCAAAATGTTCTCTAAGTCTTAGGTATAAGGTTTGAATAATAGATGAATCCGTTTGTATTTAACATCACAAATCTGTTGATACTATGTCTTAATCGATTGTAACTTTCTATAATGATCTTCATAGTCTTCAAAGGAAGCTCTGGACATTTTGTTTTGTTTTGTTTTGTTTTTGTTTTGTTTGTTTGTTTGCCTTTTATAAGGGATAAGAGCTATACTTATCTTTGTATTAATAGCTGAAGTATTAGAATGCAGTTAGAATTTATAATTACATATTATATTATCCTATGGAATCCAAGATTTCACCAGATACAGTTAGGCATGAGTTCCCCACTTTTGAGGGGCACTTTGTTTAATTATACAGCTGTCGGTTACCCCTAGATGTTAAATGTCACTGTTGCAGCACTGGGGGAAATCTTGTTGGGCTGACTATTGATTAGTTCATATGTTTTGTAGCTTAGTAGTGCTGTTGATTGCTTTCCTTCCTTGGCAGCTCACACAGCATCCTCAAGTACATGGTATCTAGTTCTTAAGCAGGAGCTCCCAGATAAATTCCAACTCAGTTCTCTAAGTTATAGGTGCAAAGTGTGTGATATATTTGGCAAGAAGGTGTCACCATCAGCTCAGGGGATAGCAAGGGTCATGGCATGGAAGAACTTGGGAACAAAATAAAAAAAAAAAAAACAAATTTTCAAGCTATAGGGAATGCAGTAGAGAATCATAGGCCAATGGTATAGGCGTGATATTCAACGGATCATGAAAGCTAACTCTTCCAAATTAAAGAAAACATATCCACACATGTATAAGAAGCAAAAATGAACACCAAGAAGATATGACCAGAAAAGAAGTATCTCACAACATATAAAAATGAACCAGTAGATATACAGAACCTAAACAGGGTAATGAAATTTACAAAAAATTCACAAGTCACATATAAAAGAAAACTCATTAGAATACTACCTTATTTTCCAAAGAAACATTTAAAAGACAGCGGAGTCTAGGACAATTGACACAAGTTCTGAAAGACCTTGAATGATAACTAAGACTACTGAACCCAGCAAAGGTGTCATAGTTGAAAGAAAAAAACATTTCCATGATATGACTAGATCAGAAGAAACTATAGGCATCAAACCAGTCTTGTAATGAATACGTAAAGCAGTTCTTTGGCCCAACACGTAGAATACACAAAGTGAAGTAACTTTAGAAATAAAGCAAAAGAAGGTACAATTATTGTTAAAATGCACAAGAGAACTAACAACACACACACACGCAGAGAGAGAGAGAGAGAGAGAGAGAGAGAGAGAGAGAGAGAGAGAGAGAGAGAGAGAGAAACATTTCAGTAGTCAACACATACCTTTAAATATGTGTTTAAATACCTTTAAATTAATGCCCTCAACTCTCCACTGAAAAGACAAAGGTTAATTAAATATATCAAGAAACAAAATCTATCCTTTTTTTGCCTGAAACAAACTCACATTATGTTCAAAAATAGATGCCACCTTGGAGTAGAAGAATGGAAAAAACTATTCAAAGCAAATGGGACCAGGAAGCAAGCTGGTATTATGATCTTAGCATTTGACAAAAGAGATCTCAATCTACCACTAATGAGAAGAGGCACAAAAAGACACTTCAATCTATGCAATAGAATGTCGCTACCCACATCAGACCTGTGGAATAAGGCAACGGGCAACCGTGTTCTTCTTCAAGTGGTTTATTCAGCTATCCCTGTGCAGCAAGCTTCTTCTCTCTCTCTTTTCCTCTCTTCTCCCCAGCTCCTACAGCCCCTTATAAACATTGCCTTAATCCTATCAGCAGCTGCCACGAAGTCACTGGTGATTGGCCATTCTCAATGATGCGAGGTGGGGTGATTGGGTAACCACACCTCTCAGTGCATACAACTGCATATATGGAGTTGTCTTTTCTCTCAAGCAATGCCTATGCCAAGCGCCACCTTGTAATGGCGAGAGCAGAGCCACTTCCCACAATATAATAATTAACAAAAAGTCACTATGATGCTAAATGTATACACATACATTAATCCATATGCACACAATTTGATAAAAATAATACTACTGCACTTTAATATATGGATTAAGTCCAGCTCAGAATAGTTTTTGTTTAACAGATACTACATGCTGAATTGTTCTTTTACAATCTTAGTTTATTGACTAGATAATTGCAAAACAAAGTGACATAAGCCTGCACATGTATAGAAAACTGCCAGGGAATAAAGTCTATATTAACACTACACTCTCAGTAATGCATCAGAACTTTTGAGTTTATTTTCTTTTCTTTCCCTTTTTAAATAGGATTCAATAATCAGTAAAACACTAGTGCTGTTATACACAATTATGGCTGATAAGCAAATATTTAAAATTTATAAATTCCAAAACTAAATCTAAAACTTCTTACTTATAAGGATATAAAGAAAAAAAATTATACCAGTATGCAGGAAATGATGACATGGAGTAGGGGAATATCAATTTAGAATACTGCACCAGATTTCTTATATCTGTGATATAAATAGAGTACCACTCAGAAGGACTTAACCTTTTGAGTTTTATGTTTTGAAGTTCATGCCAGTAAGTCTATGCTAGGAATAAAAATTCAGAGCATATTAGAATAAAACACCTTGTTAATCATATTAATGCTGATAATTTCATGCACTGTCACAAAACTAATTGTGTATGTAAATTAGGACATAGTAATCATAGAGAAAACACTCCCCTCTATTACCTAGGATCATACTAGACTTAACCTTACATTTTTAACCATAATTTGTTTAATGGCCTGTTTTTTTTTTTTTACCTGCTAGTCAGTCATTCTCCAAAAGAATGAATATAAAGCACACAATTTATCACAATGAAGCTTAATTGGCTTTTAGATTCTATTCAGTGGATGCTATGAACAGAGATAGCCTGAAGAACAATTCTTGGTACCCCAAAGGTAAAGTTTAGGGTCATTTACTAAAAGATTATGTAATAGATATTATCTAGTCACCATATTTTTAAAAACATTAAAAATCTAACAATTATATAAAATGTTGTGACTTCCTAGTATATTTACAGATGTATACCTACCCATCATATATATTATATACATATTCCTATACTACATATATATACATACACATACAAATACGTCTCAGCTTCTTTCTCCATTCTTCCCTTGGTATATTTCCCCTTGTCTCTCAGTTGCTATACTTCATACAGAGATTTTTTGTTGTTAACCAGCAGGCCACAACCAAGTGAATGAGCTGAGGGGACTAAGACAATGTCCTGCAAAACAAACAATTTGAACACATAAATGCCTCTCTTAAGTTTTATGTAGAATCACAAGAAAGATCTGTATGATGAGGATAAAATGTGATGAAAACAGTCTACCAAAATGTTTCCAAAGTGTCCTTTTGGGTAGCCTGCATTCCTCTTCCAGAGTCTACTGAAAGAGAAAAACAATCTTTGTAGGTTGGTAATATTGAGAGCTCTTTGCAGAATTGATAGAAACAAAGTGATTGCTGTGTAAATGATGCTGAGACTGTGTGTCAGGATAGTCATCACAAGTGTTTCTAGAGTGCTGAACAACAAGAACAAATGATGAAACAAGCTCTGGGATAAACACTTGTGTTTCCCTACTCACATGAGATAAATTATGGATTCATTAATGGATCCAGGCCTATCAGAGTTAAGAAAAAAAAAAATGGTGCTGTTTCCATTATATTTATGTAAGAGAAAATGTTGAAATTAAGTGGATAAAAGTAAATTTACCAGAAGAAAGCTGTGCATGGCAGTAGGTCTCCAAGTTGAGAATAAGCTGAGTCATTTTTATCCTGTAAATATGCTGTTCAACGTCTATATTAAAGGTTATCTCTAAGTTTAGTTTTATTAATTTCTGGTTTATGTGCTTTTTTGTGGCTGTATTAGTCAGGGTTCTCTGGTGTCACTGAATTTTGGAATGTCTCTCTATATTGAGGGACTTTATTGTGATGACTTATAGTCTCTAGTCCAACTAACCCAACAATGGGCAGCTGAGGATGGGAAGTCCAAGGATCTAGTAGTTGCTCCATCCCATGAGGCTAGTTGTTTCAGCTGGTCTTCTGTAGATATAGATTCCAACAGACGTGCTGGCAAGAAGAACAAGCAGTTGAAAAAAAGTGACTCTTCCTTTTTTTTAAAGTCCCCATGTAGGCCTCCAGCAGAAGGCCTGACCCAGATGAAAGGTATGTACCACTATGTGTAGATCTTTCACTTGCTTTGTCCCAGGCTGACCTTGAACTCAGAGATCTACACGCCTCAATTTCTTGGTAGTAAAGGTGTGTGCTACCTTGCCTGGGCCTAAGCTTTTCAGGGTCATTATGCCCCAAGATCTCCATGCCAAGATCCAGGTCAGAAACTTGTGTCTTCTAGCATCAAGATGTGGTTTCCAATTCTGGATTGTAGTTGATTCTGGATTTAGACAAGTTGACAACTAGGAAAAGCCATTACAGTGGTCATGTGTTAGAGTATAATAGAAAAACTGCAGTCAGTATTTCCTGTGAATAATGATCATTGTAGAAGCTGTTTTTATACAGCTTTCATTCCTAAGATATGGTTTATTCACTGGAGACTTTATTGGACTTAATTTAGGTAGCATCAGTATAAATAATATTATGAAGGATGAAGCACACTGGCAAACAATGTCTTTACATTAGATATTGCTTAAAGTGCTAAATTCTCACATCATCCTATAACACAAAGATGTTAGTCTTCATTCCATTTATAAGTGATACTTTTTAATATTATTTGGAGTTAATGGATATTATGTGGGTCAATAAAAAGTCCTAAGTTTTACTGTAGCTTAAAAGATAAAATATATTAAGAAAAGTTAACACAGTGGTTATCTTTTTAAAAATTAATCTTTAATTTTTTTATAGTCTAGTCATTATACCCTCCCAGTCTGACCTCCTATAGTTCCTCATCACATTCGTCCACCCCATCTCCAAGAGGGTGTCTGCAGGCCCCCACCCTTCCAGGCCTCCTGAGTCCCTGAGGCCTCAAGTCTCTGGAAGTTTAGATATGTCTTCATCTTCTCTCACGGAGGCCAGACTAGGCAATCCTTTGCTGTATATGTGTAGGGGACCTCATACCAGGTAGTGTGTGCTGTCTGGTTGATAGCTCAGTGTCTGAGAGATTTCGGAGCTCCAGGTTACTTGAAACTACTGGTCTTCCTATCAAGTTGCCCTACTCCACAACTTCTTCCAGCCTTTCCCTAATTCAACCACATGGGTACCTGGTTTCTGTCCATTGGTTGGGTGTAGGTATCTGCTTCCATCTCAGTCACTGCTTGTTGGGCTTCTCAGAGGACAGCCATGCTAGGCTCCTGTCTATAAGCATACTATAACATCAGTAAGTGTCAGGCTTTAGAGCACCCCTTGAGTTTGATCCCAGTTTGGGCTAGTCACTGGACCTCCTTTCCCACAGTCTCTTATCCAATTTTGTCCCTGTAGTTCTTTCGGACATGAACAATTCTGGGTCAGAGCTTTTGACTATGGGATGGCAACCCCATCCATCCACTTGATACCCTGTCTTTATACTGGAAGTAGACTCTCCAAGTTCCCTCTCCCCATTGTAGGGGATTGCATCTAAGGTCCCTCCCTTTGAGTCCTGAGAGTCTCTCACCTCACAGGTCTCTGGTACATTCTAGAGGGTCCCCCCACCTCCTACCTCCAGAGGTTGCCTGTTTTGATTCTTTCTGCTGGCCCTCAGAGCTTCAGTCCTGTCCCTTTCTCAATACCTGATCATGTTCCCCTCTTCCCCTCCCTGTCACCTTTCCCACTCAGCCCCCTCCCCTCCTGTGATAGCTTTCTTCTCCCTCCCAAGTAGGATTTAGGTATCCTTACTTGGGCCCTTCTGCTTGTTAACCTTCTTGAGTTCTGTGGATAGTATTCTGGGCATTCTGTCCTTTTTTTGGCAAATATATACTTATTTTTTTTCTTTTTTTTTTTTTTTATTTATTAGATCTTTCATTTACACTTCAGATGCCATCCCCTTTCCCCATTCCCCCCCCTTAGAAAACCCCTATCCCATGCCCCCTTTTCCTTTTTGCATTTATACATTTTTTTAAAAAAATGTTAATCATAGGCTTTATAAGTTTGGTATTGTTCAATCAGAGGTGTAACCCACTACCCAACCTAGATATATCAACTACCTTTGACTGGTGGAGATACATGAACATCTGACTCCCTGTCTCCCCCCTCTATCTCTCTTTCATCACCTAGCTTCTCCTCTCCTTCTTCTCATCCTCTTCTTACTCCTTTTCTTCCTCTCAGTACTCCTCCCACCTTAGCTCCTCCTACACATCACCCTTCCTGTTAAAAGGAAACTTTTCTCTCAAAATACAATTAGAGCATGATTATGCCAATTTGTACCAGTGAGGTACAAGATAGTCCTAATACCCAGTCCATCCTTTTGTTGACTAACCAGCACCTCTGTCATCTATCCTAACTAAAACACTTAGTTCTGAACCTGGCTTTTTCCTTGGCTTTAGGATGAATGTCAGCTGACGACCATCCACTCAAATCTTTTCTCTCAAGGTAAATAGCTATAAGTTTTCAACCCCATCAGAAATCTAGAATGACTGAGTTAACTATAATTGTGGGAAGCACAAAGCATAGCTTCTAAAACTTAGCCAATTTATAGAGACCTCTGAACACCTGGACACTCACTCTACTTCAAAACGTTGGAGCATCTGTTCTTCTGCCTTCTGGCCCAGGATCATCTGACAGACCTTAGTGCTGCAGAATTATTAGGGGCTGATTACTCTGTCTAGGCAGATATAATCAGTCGACTATTCTGCAAGTGTGTCCTTTTCTGGACAGTAATTTGTCTGTAGAAGGAAAGTGGCAATTCTTGCCTAGTGGCTGTCTCACCACAACTGGAGTAACTCCAAGAATGCTCAATTTCTTCTTAGAATTTAACATAGGAAGCTGTCTGGAGCAGACAGGTCTCTAATGAAAATGAACATTAATACTGAAATGTTTGTCATGTCAATTCTAAGGATTTCTGATGTTTTGAAAACCAGCTATCCATGTAAGGTAATCTGGACTGTTGCCTGTTAACTCCACTCAGCTATTTCTAAATAAAACATAGAGAACACCCTTATAATAAACTCCAAGTCATGAATTTGCTATAGTCCCTTAACTCACAGGCTGAACATCTCAAATCAGTTAAAAAAGTTAAAGAAGGACTGGGTCTAAGCTTTGTATTCCTAAATGTGTTATACTGGTACAATGCCTATGAGAGTAACAATATTCATCTCACTCTTATATCACTAAGAAGCTCATGCCAATGAAAACCTTAAAATTTGTAAACAAAGTAAATTGGTGCCATTTAAGAATTTATATCTTCATCTTGATATTAATTATACAGATTTCTACTAATAGGTTATGGCTATGCAATAAACCCTAGCTAATCCTCTCTATTCCGACAAAACCACTACTTTTCCCTAGAGAGACAGCCCAACATTTACCACCTTAGTCCCCATGCCCAGGGAATAGGGGCACTGACTCATCATTAGCTTCTTCAAGCTGATTATGGGCGTTGAGATATTAGAAGAGGAGTGGGGGGGAGATCAAATTGACAATCCTCTGATGCTGTGTCTTTGCTGCCTCCAGATGGAATTCACGGCAAATATATACTTATTAGTCAGTACATATCATGCATGTCCTTTTGTGTCTGGGTTACCTCACTCAGGATGATTTTTTTTGTTCCATCCATTTTCCTGCAAAACTTATGCTCTCCTTGTTTTTAATAGCTGAATAATATTCCATTGTGTAACAATGATTATCTTTTCACAACTGAAAATCATAAGAATGGCAATAAATTCTTCTTTTAAGTGATATTCAGTATGGTGCGGATATTATATTCTTTAAGTATGCTTATATAATAATTGACTTATTGTTACTGAGGTTTTCTTCTTATGTGATTGGTGAACATGAGTAAGAAGAGAAAGGAGAGTGTCTTGCCATGAATTGGAATGTGTATGGGGAAAAAAATTTCATTATCCTCTAATTTTTTTTAATGCTATCGACTTTATCATTTAAAGCAATTAGTGTTTTCTTCAGTTCTTAAACACTACCTTTACAAATATCTTGAGGACTGGGAGATAGCTCAATTAGGAAAGTTCATGAATGGTCATTTTTACAATAAAGTATGTTGAAATGAACGTGTACATTTTCCCTCTGCAGATTACTTACTCGTGTTATGAAACATACAACTGACATCCCTGTGTAAAATCATTAAAAATGAGTGTTTGATTTATAATTAACATTAATGTTCTTATTGTCTAAAAAGAGTCCCTTTAAAGATATCCAGCATGGGCTGGAACTTCATCCAATCTTTCCTTTAGAAAAGCTCATTAGAAAATAGACTATGAATTAGACATAATGGTACATCATTTGCTTCCATACTCCCAAGACAAAGCCAGTCAAAGTCCTGGCTGTTTATCCAGGTGTTCAGCGGTCTCTATAAATTGGCTAAGTTTTAGAAGCTATGCTTTGTGCTTCCCACAATTATAGTTAACTCAGTCATTCTGGATTTCTGACGGGGTTGAAAACTTATAGCCTCATAGCCAATTCTGGCTATTTACCTTGAGAGAAAAGATTTGAGTAGATGGTTGTCAGCTGACATTCATCCTAAAGCCAAGGAAAAAGCCAGGTTCAGAACTAAGTGTTTTAGTTAGGAGAGACAACAGAGGTTCTGGTTAGTCAACAAAATGATGGACTGAGTATGAGGACTATCTTGTACCTCACGGGTACAAATTGGCATAATTATGCTCTAATTGTATTTTGAGGGAAAAGTTTCATTTTAACAGGAAGGGTGATATGTAGGAGGAGCTAAGGTGGGAGGAGTACTGAGAGGAAGAGAAGGAGTAAGAAGAGGATGAGAAGAAGGAGAGGAGAAGCTAGGTGATGAAAGAGAGAAAGAGGGGGGAGACAGGGAGGCAGATATTCATGTATCTCCACCAGTCAAAGATAGTTGATATATCTAGGTTGGGTAGTGGGTTACACCTCTGATTGAGCAATACCAATCTTATAAAGCCTATGATTAACATTTTTTTTAAAAATGTATATGTGCAAAATAAAGAGGGGGCATGGGATAGGGATTTTCTAAGGGGGGGAATGGGGAAAGGGGATGGCATTCTGAAGTGTAAATAAAATATCTAATAAAAAAAATGACACACACACACACAAAAACCAGTTTGGTCTACATAGTGAACTCCAGGCCAGCCAGGTCTGCATCATTAGACCTTTCCCTCCACAGAAAAAACAACAACAAAAACAAACAAAAAACAGGAAAGATAAAAATAAAAAGAACAACATGAAACAAAACCCCTGAAGCAGAACTAAAGCCATAGCAGATGTAGGAAACACTTTGTTCTCATTTTTGAAATGATATCGAACACTTAGCAAAAACAAGCAAGTTGAAAATGGATTGTTTATGCCTCAGCAAAGCTTTCGACAGCAGTAAACTGTTTGCCAAGGAGATACATCTGGAAAGCGCCTATGATGTCATTAAAACCAGTACTTTTGTCATTTATGTGTGTATAGAAAGTATTCATATTTCTTCATCACAAAAGTAGTGTTTGCTATAAAGAAGCAAAGAATAAATAGGAGAGAGGAAATAGTTCTCCTTGTCATCTGCTAACTGAAACTCTCAAAATTAAAAACAAGTTAGAGTGTATACTTTGACATTTGCATATTCTATATAAATATATGTATAAATATATAATAAATATATAACAGATGGCCAACAACCTTCTCAAGCTACAATGACAATCTGAGAGTAAAAGTGAAGCTCTGTCTCCTACAGTTCATTCAAGAGAGACTCTCCATGACAGCTACTATGAAATTTGGAGAATGGGGTACAGCTTGATAGGAGGAGACTGAAGACAGCATAACAGGCAGTATCTACCTGAAGTAGCAGGGTTATTTTTGCTTTGGATATACCCAGACATACTGGGAGGGGATGCATATACACACAGAGAAACACACACACAAACACCATACACACACACACACACACACACACACACACACACACACACACACACAAACACACCTCTAAATAGCTGTGTAAAAATCACCCATTTTTAATCCTATAGACTGAGCCATCAGGATTAAAATTTAAAGCCAACTTAGAATACTAAAGAGACCCTATTTGCAAACAAAGCAAAATAGATCATAATGAAAACTAAACTTCCTAAACAAAACATACTTCTGTTTCTGGCTTGTTTTCCTTAAAAGAATGGTAGTGTTACTGTCAATAGTCAGTACAAATAAATTTCTTTCTGTCACACACAAACACTGGCACATAGTGGGTTTTTTTGTTGTTGTTGTTTTGTTTTTTTGGTTTTGGTTGTCTTTTTCTGGGTTTTTGTTAGTGGAAATATCTCTGTAAATAAAAAAACATCTAACTGCATCTCTCTCTCTTTCTGTCTGTCTGTCTGTCTCTCTATAGATGATATAGATATAGATATAGATATAGATATAGATATAGATATAGATATAGATATAGATATAGATATAGATATAGATGATAGAGATAGATATATCTATATATATATATATATATATATATATATATATATATATACATATATTATCTATGTACCTATACAAGTATATAACTCTTTGGCAATTCAGTCTCCCATAAGTGCGGAATATAGCTCCAATACAAGGCCTGGCTATCGTGAAGAACATAGACATTAATTGTGTGGTATGGAAATGCTGCCATTTTAATATATTTTCTAGCATTGAAGCTTATCAAATCTCTAGTTTAACCAAGAGAGCTGGCTCATGAGGTAAAATCAATCACTTTGCAAACCCTTCAGTTATTAGGGTTGTGGTATGTATCCTTGAAATAAAACAAAACTCAAACAGAAAAATTTCTCACCAAATTGCTTATTGTCATGTTGGTTTATCAGAAGAACAACAATATCAACCAACCAGACTCCCCACTCCAAAGCTCCCAGGAACTAAACCATCAACCAAAGCGTACACATGGAGCAACCCATGGCTCCAGCTGAGTATGTAACAGAGGATGTCCTTGATGGGCATCAATGGGAGGAGAGGCCCTTGGTCCTGTGAAGGCTCCTATATGCCAATGGAAGGGAATGCCAGGGAAGGGAAGTGGGAGTGGGTGTGGAGGGGGAGCACCGTCATAGAAACAGAGGGAGGGAGGATGGGATGGAAGTCTCAGGAGGTGAAACCTGGAAAGGGGATAACATTTGAAATGTAAATAAATAAAATAGCCTATAAAAAGAAACTCTAAGTAAAACACATTAAATACACTGATATTTCATGAAATATCCTATAGAATGGAACTTTACTTTGTTTTATATTGTTTAGAGCATTTAGAACAGATTCTGAGGCACAGGAAGCTCACGTTGAATTCTTGGTAATGTGCACTTGTTATATGGCAGACCAGGTTCATTTACCAATTCTTCTGATATGTGTGCTGAGTATATATCATTCTTACTCTCTCTGGAGTAAGAATGACTCCATAGTAGAATGAATAGTGAGTAAAAATGTGCCATGATGTTCTAGATCATTCTCCGCCAGTGGTTAGTTAATTCGTAGCTTTGATAATGTATTTTGAAATTTTAGGCATCAGGCTCAGCTGCAAAACTAAGAATCAGTCACTCTGTCATTTCTGAAATTGTTTTCTCAGAATCGCGGGTTGTAAATTGTTTGTGTGGGAAAAGAAAATGAAGTTCGTTACAAAAGTGCGGCTTTAAAGAATGCTAAACAAATCTATGAATGAGCGTTTGTTTACTCTAAGTCTTTTCAAAGCCATTCTCATTGTATAGGCTATAAATCTACGTGTGTTATATACAATTTCCGGAGTGTGCCTGGTCACATTGTTTTCCCCTTCAAACAATATCACAAAAATATTATATATTAGGGAATATAATTTGTAAAAGACCTGATTACGAATCTCCAAGTCATTTTTCTTCTCTAATGTTCTAGAAACATCAGAAATTCTGAGGTTCAGTCATGTTTGCTATATAAATCATTTGTAAAAGACCTAATTACGAATCTCCAAGTCATTTTTCTTCTCTAATGTTCTAGAAACGTCTGAAATTCTGAGGTTTAGTCATGTTTGCTACATAAGTCATAATCAAACACAGTTAAGAAGTATTGTCAATAATCACAAGTGTTTCTTTCAATGCCCCCTACACTCATGATTATTCCATTTTTGTATAGTTTCTATTCTTTAAGCTATGGAAGGTGCCTGAAACGTGGGTCTTTCTTTATAGACACTAGTACCTATGTAGAATACTCAGAACAAAATTACTTTTTAAGTTATAGAATAAAATTTACTTAAAGAATTAATTATCCACTAATTTATGCATGGAATTGCATAAAATTTAATATTCCAAGTTGTTAAAGACATCAAGCTTGTTGCCTTTTAGAACAATGGTCTATTTTTATAATTAAAAACTATTTTTTATCCTATTATATCCTCTAAATTGGGACACAAATTCTCTATATTTCACATTTGCTTAAACAGAGCCTGTTTTCAGAGTTCTGAATTTAGTATGACTTATGAAGATTTATGTGCATTTTTTAGACATTTATTGCAAAAGTAAGGTGTGCAATTTGTGAAAACCTTATGAAGTCATTACAAAATCATATAAGCCATATAATTTATATATAAAACCAATCTATAAGGTAATTTTGAGAATTCATTATTTTAAGGAAGACTATAAAAATGACCAAGGTAAGCTAAATAAATAATTATAGCAGGCTTGATATATTTTAAACTCTACAATATGTAAGAAGAGAGAAATCCCCCAGTGTTTTTAATACTGCCAAAGAAAACCAATAGAAGGTATTGTCTAAAGGAAATGGAAGGAACATTAGGTGCAGCTTTGCCTCTGCTGTGTGTCTGTATGTCCCTATTTGCAAACAAAATATTCCAGTGAGAGAATACTGCTTCCAGACATACAGTCCTATTAAGTTTCATTATTTATGGGACTTAAGTTCTTGCTATACTCAATATAACCGTGTGCCAAAAAATAGAAAAAATATAACCTACTATTCTAATGATGTTTACGGAAAACTATAAATGAGTTGGGGTGTCCTATTTGAGGCATATATATCAGTGTCACAATATGTTCTATTAATGTGGATATTTTCATGGGACTCAGTCATTCCACTCTCAAAGCCGAAGAAGAAAAACATTTGTGACCTTGACCCTCAGAACTGCCTTTTAGGAGCATGTTTTGAATCTGAGCCTATCCTAGAATAGGCTAATGTAGGAAAGAATCCAACAGAGATTCGGTTTCTTGCTATAAAGGGTCAACTATTACAGGAAAAAAAAACGCATTCCTTCATTTCATAAGCTTTGGTGATACTGACTCACAGTTTGAAGATGGCCAGTAGGCAGATTGTAGAGTAATTTAAAAAAATTTCTCTACAGCAACATGGCTACTCTGGCAAAGAATTACATATTCAGCTGAAATTCAGGTATATCACACTCCTTTAATCTGAAACAATGATGTCTAATTGAAGGACAGACAATGTGACAAGTCAAAGAAAGACTTGACAGAATGAATCAAAGATAGGATACACCCAACTCTCACAAGAGCAGACTGGAAAGAGAGGGTAGTGAGGGAGAGAGAGTCAGTTGTGCTGTGCTCAGTTCAGTTCAGAGCAGAGCTAATTTATGGCCTCATTTACTTAATTATTTTTATTCATATATGTGTATAAAGTATACACACATATACATATATACACATATACATATATGTATATTAATACATATATGAATATAATCTGTTGCATTTAGAGCAGTTCAGTTTGTGGAATTCAGAGGCAATCTTTCCAAGCAGACCAATTCGGTCAGAAGCTGAGTGAAGCCAGTTTGAATCAGTCAGCTTGAAGAGGAGTTTGAGCCAAAACAACTAAGTTGAACCAGCTAGCCAGAGTTCAGAAAAAACTAAAAAGGGTAAGCTTATTCAGCAGTAAGTCTCAGAGGCTAAAACATTCTAGGCCTAGGTTTGCAAATAGAGGCTAGAAGCTGAATCCTTCAAGGTCTAGGCTTGTAATAGATTAGATTGTATAGAAGCTGAAAGCTTTCAGGCCTATGTCTAGGGATAGTTAGAACAGAGAAGAAAATATTCTAGGTTCACACAAATACGCAGCTCTCATCTCATCACTTTATCTGAGAAAATAAAAGTGACATTTACAACAGATTATGTCTCTGTTAATGATCTATCCTGAACTTTCATTACTTTTCTATGCTTTAACTTTTTATTCTATTTTTAATTAATTAAAATAGAATTGTATTTTTCCTTCTCCAAATTCTTCCTTGTCTGACCTTCCTGGCACATTATACACTCTCAATTGTGTGGCCTCTTTTACTTAATTATTTTTATACGTGTGTGTGTGTGTATATATACACATATACATACATACATATATATACACATTAATACATATATAAATAAAACCTGTTGAGTTTATTTAATGTTACTTAGATGTATCTGCATTTAGGGAAGTCCACTTAGTATTGGATAACAAGTTAGGGGTCATATACCTAGGGAAGACTAACTGTACCTCTCTTTACTACCAGCATTTGCCTGTAGCTCTTCATCTAAAAGTAGGACCCTGTGAGATTCTCTCTTCCTGTGTTGGCATGCCAACTGGTGTCATATATATTAAAATTTCATGGGTGGGGCTTCCTTGTTATATCAAGAAATACAGTCTCAGGAAACTTGGATCTTTGTTCTTACAACCCTTCTTTCCCCTGCCAGGTTTTCTGAATGTTGGCTGTAGGGTTTGTATTTTAGATGTATTAGTTATGGCTAGATCCTCCATGAGCATTTGTTCTCTATATTTTGACCACTTGTGACTTACTATAATGTTTTCTATTGGCTGTAAAGGGAGAAGCTTCTTTCATGAGGAATGAGAGCTGCAACTCATATATCTGTGGGTATAAGGATGAAGGCTTAGGATGCAGTTACAAATCATGCTAGCTTAGGAAATTGGCAGAAGTAGGTTATTCTCTAAGATCTAAGAGCTGATTAGCCGTGGTTAATTGGCTGGGTTTCCAATGCCCAAACTGATTTCATTCTTACTGATCTGGCCTCAATTACAATTAGATAGTAACCAGTTACCATGAAGATATATGTGCCACCATTGTACCTTGAGAGATATTTTGCCTTGAGATCATTGTTTTTTATGTATCACAGCTGGATAGGTAATATTAATTGCTTTCATACCATGACAGCTTGAATTTTAACTGCCTTCCAGTACTATGAAAGCTAGCCTTCAGGTAGGAGTTGCCCAGATCTTTAGCAATATGAACTTACTTTTTACTCCTGGGGGTAACCAAGGGCAGGATCAGTAGGCTACATAGCTTGAGGAGTGAGTCTCTAATGCTCTCTTGGTGAACAACTCAAAATTTTCCATGCTCTAGCACTGTGATACTTTTTAGGTAGTCTATGTCTCTAAAACATACATAATGTATATAAATGACCATTATTTTTCAAAATGCTTTAGTAATGTATTTTCTAAATACATTACTTTTCTAAATACTTTTGTCATTTCCTCAAGTGAAATAAAAAGAGTATGTCTGCCTGAAAATGAGTAATGGGTAAATCAACTGGACCAGAGCGAACTGATTACCTGATATATTTCTATGTGTGCAGGTTCAAATGCCTGACTAAGGTCACAAAACATAAAGAGTGAAAAGTGAATACCTGGTTTCTCAGCATACATGTATCCTAAAGAATAGCAATTGGCACATTTAAAATGACTTGCCTTAGATATTTAAGTTAAAATGTGACATGATATCAAAAGATTATAAGACTGGAAATCTTTTACATACTATCTGGGATTTTTTGTGGATAAGTGTCCTGTTAAAATCTTGTATTGTCATGATTATAAGTTGAGTAGTAATCACAAATGACAGCTGAAAGTGTATAAGAAAAGACAATCTGACAGCTAAGTGATGATCTTGTTATCTGTATTCTGAATCATTTTACTTACAACAGGCATTGCTCCATAAATTTGCTTTATGATTTATGTTTTTATTAAGTGAGAAGATTCAAGTTGAATATCCTTGTCCTTGACATTAATTTATCCTAGTGTTGATATTGCTTCATTGACTTTCATTTTATTGATACAATTATTTTCACCTTCTTGGTATAGGTAACTTTGCTTCTGTCTTTCTTATCCAATTAGTGTTTAGCTGTATTTTCTTTTATGTTTTATGTCTTGAAGAATCTCCTCCATTCATGTGACAGCTCTAATGTCTTTGTCATCATTGCTTATCTAACAGTGACTGCTAGACAGGTATATGTGTGGTTATGCACTATGCTTTCTCCTTATTTCCTGTCATATCTTACAATAGACTTCTGAAAATCTTAATCATCTATTCTCTTAGTTTAGAAATGTCACTGTTACTTTGATAATACTTACTCATTTCCATTAATCAACATGTTGAATGCCTTAATTGCTCGTAATGGCTATGTTTATCATATGCTTGAAGAGATCAATTTTCATCTTACTAAAGTTCATTCCTTATAAGTTTAATTAAAAGTTTCTCTATTATATAGTTCTTTGAGAATTCCAATCAATACATTTTATGATATTCACCCTCTATGCCCTAATTTCAGATTCACCAAAATTCTTTTTCTACTCAATTTTATGTCTTTTTTTTCAGCGTAGAATAATTGTAAAAAAAAAAATGGATTCAGATGTTCATGTATGTGTGTATATATGGATCCAAATATACAATGAAAGTCTCTTTCCTTTGCACATTGCTCTAATCTATTTAGTGAACACTGCTTCAATATTTTGCATTTATCCAAATGATAACATTCAAAGCTGTTAATTTAACATCAGACTGTCTTCTTAATCTATAGTAGGTTTACCTTTTTACGTGTTTAAATAATTACATGTCTAAACTCTTGGAATTAGAAAAAGTAAAACAATTTCATCTTCAAAACCCTTAAGATGCTTGGGAACTCCACTTTGACAGCTAAGAATAAGTAGGTTGCCAACATATGAAAGGCAAGACTGTTTCAATCAAGCTTTGTACCAGGTGTTGTCGAAGAAATAAAGATAAATACTATCTGTTAATTATAGATTTATAGATAATTGTAAAGGGCAAATTAAATGCAATTTTACAGGGATTACCATAACTAAGAAAAAAACAAACCCTGTGAAGCTAGCATGAACATTTAATTGCTAAAAATATTTATGTATGTTCCACTCATCAGCTTTGTATATTATTTCCCTTTGTTTCTGTTTCTTATTTCTTAATTTCTTTTTATTTAATGCTCTTGGATAATTACTATTTCTTTCTTCATCTTGTTGTGCCTAATCTCTGTTTTAACTGAGATTATTATGAGATAAAGTAAATAAGTACAAATATACAAGAAAAAGAAGCAAAAGAAATGAGTGGACAGTTTTATCTATCATTCAAGAAAATGAGGAAAGCCAGCAAGATAACTTAGAGGGTAAAGGTACTTGCTGTAAGACCATAACCTGGGTTCAATACACAGACACACATGGTAGAGAGCAAACCAACTTCTCAAGGTTATGCACTCACATCCACATGAATTAAGTGACACACCTGCTCCCCTATTAATGCAAATGTAATTAAAAAGTTAAAAATTGATGACATGCCTGTATTTGCAATTGAGCAGTACTGTAATGGAGAATGGTAAGAAATCAAAGAAATATGGGAGACAGACCACACTTTTCATTACATAGTTTGACTTTTATAACTTCAGTTACTTGGAGTCAACTTTGGTTTGAAATATTAACAGGTGCCATAAACAAATAATTTATAAAATGTAAATTGCTAGCATTCTCAGTAACATGAATAACTGCCCACCAATGATGCACTTGGTGGTAATGTTTAAGTGACCCTCATTGCAATTACTGTTGGCACCATATCACAAGAGTATGCTGGTTATCTGAATATGAAAGAAGTGAAAATGAGCTTCCTTTGAATGAAGAGATCAAATTATGTAATATTTTGGAATGAACATATCATATAAATTTTATGAATGTTTTTATATTTGTTCTTATATACTATACACTATATCATTAGTCTTTCATTCTTCTATGTGGGGAGCCACAGAAGACGGCTATCATCCTTGCAGCCATCTTGAGCCATATACCCTGACAAAAGACTTGATTATATCAGCCTGCAACAGCTGAGCACACTCTGATAACATCTTGTTTTAGATACCCAGGATCTTCCCTTGAGTGAGACTTAAAGGTGTGATTTAGAGCCAAGATTTAAGGGTGTGACTTAGAGGTCAGATTTAGAGATAAGACCTAAGGGTGTGACTTAAGGGTGTGACTTAGAAGTGAGACATATAAAAGGGAGAGGCAGACAGAAGAGTTCAGTACAACTATGAGTACGACTTGGAGTAGGAATTAGGCATTAAGACAGAACAACTTAGAGTACAACTTGGGAGTAGTTATTAGACATTAGAGAGAACAATTTGGAGACAACTTAGAGTACAACTTTCAGTACAACTTGGAACTAGGAATTAGGTTAGAGAGTACAACTAAGAGTACAACGTGGAATTAGACATTAAGTACTTAGCACTTGGAAGAAGTAACTTGGAACTTGGAGGCACTAGGGACTAGTAACTAGGGACTAGGAACTCAAGACTTGGGACTTGGACTAAGAAGAGGGACTGAAGAATAAACGGGATTGAATCACACTCTGTCTGGTCTCCATTCCTTGCGTCCGTCCTCACTCTCTCTCTTGCTGAACCCCAACCTGCAGACCGGAGCAGCTTGGGGCAGTGCGGGCTCTAACAACTTAACCCCAAAGCTTTTGACAGTGCAGATTCAAACATTGATAGAGTGGTCCTCGACATTTTGGCCCCCAAGTGTGGGGCAGCTTGGGCCGCAACACGTCTATGGATGATTTATGAGTTATAATTTATCTAAAGCATGTGTAATGTAATCAGAAGAAAACATAATATACACTCTATTGGGCTCAGAACTATATGTAATTTTATGCATCCACAGGGAGTCTTTGACATGGTGATGAAAGGTAACATCTATCATCTAATTTCTAGTTCATTTGAGCTTTTGAACCATACATACCATTTTCAATATTGGATCTTAGTAAAACATATGGTAATGGGGCTAGAAAGATGATGGGTCAGCAGACTGACAATGTTTATTGCTTTTGCAGAGGTCCCTAGAACAGTCCCAGCACCCATGTTGGGCAGCTCACAATCAAAATTAGTTACAAATATACAATTTGGAACGTTACTTTACTATAATTCAGTTCGTATGACTCTAGTACATTACTATGACTCATTTATTTAGTTGTCCTGAGGAATTGAACCCCAGAACCAATCACACTAAATAAATTCTCTACCATTAGACTACACTGAAAAGCCTAGAATAACCATAGAGCATTCATTTGGAAGTTTATTGCCTCAGTCTTTTTCTCATATCAAATTGAAGAATCTTCCTCAGGAGTCTGAAGAAGAGAATTAGATTTTAAAAGTTCCCAATAAAGTTTTATACGTACATTTTTGTATATTGCTACTGAGAACTATATCATGGAAATATAAAATATGGATATTTTGAATATTACAAAATACTCTGACATGTGACTGAAATTCACGTGCTAGAAGTAAAGTGAATCACAGAAGGAAAACCTTGAACATTTTATATTCAGCTGTGTAGAACAACTTCACACTGAACTGCGCATCCAAAATGATGACAAAAACACAATGATTGATGCCTGTCAATACATAAAAGCTGCCAGATGAGTGAGGATTCCCAGACAAGAAAATTGACTTATTACATTAAGTCTGAACCACATAGCATTCAAAACGTTTAAATTCTGCAGTAAATATGAGATGTGAATGAATGGAATAAAATGAATCAGATTATGTTTTTTAATTTTATTGTAAACCTAAGCTTATAGATTAACTCATCATTGAGTACCATAAAATAGTTCAACAGAGTGTAAGGAATAAGTGCTTATTGCCACCATTACTACCAATGTATGTTGCTACCTCTACCAGGGATGTGCATACACATAAACACAGTTCTCTGTAGCTGGTGAAACCTCCTTTAACTTTGGATATACTAAGGTTTCAGAGACAGAAACCGTTTACCTCCAAGATCTAGCCCTAAGACACTACTCCCCATTCCATCCACTCGTCCAACTAATTGAAGAGAGGAAAGAGCATTTCCCCTTATGCCTTGCCAATAAACTCTTTTTCCCTAATCTGACACTCCTTTCCCAGCTTCCCATAGCACCTCACTATAAAATTTACATACATACATATGTACATATCATATATGAGAAAGAGAGAAAGAGAGAGAGAGAGAGAGAGAGAGAGAGAGAGAGAGAGAGAGAATTATTATTCAAAGTGTTTCTTAGGAATGACTTTGTTCTTCTATTCTCATTTAGGAAATTATTGTTTGTCCAAGATGGTTAAATGTTACAGTCATGTTTCTTATATTTTGATCATAACCAATTTCAATAAAAAAAATATATAAAAGAAAAGTATGGCTGTGGCTGGAGACACAATTCCATGATGGAACGCTTATTATTCAAGGCAATGAGGCATCCCCAGCTAGAAAGGAAGGAACAAAGTTAACACTGGTCTAGGACACTATTTGAATGCCACCTTTCATTTCATTTTTAAAGTTCGTGACAAATCAAATTCTCATATTATTTAGTACATGTCTGGAAGAGTTTTTTGTTGCTGCCAGTCTTGCATTTGCATGGTAAAAATACCGATGAACTATAAGGTTATTCCTTTTCCACCCTAAAATGTTACTTAAGGTGAGAATACGACAGATGACCTAGATTTATTTCTTCTTTATTCCCACTGCATGATATAATACAGAGATAGATTAGATAAATACATGATGATGATGATTGATGATATAGATAGTGATGATAGATAAATGATAGGATAGATAGATAGATAGATAGATAGATAGATAGATAGATAGATAGACCAATATTGTCATAGACTTGAGGTTTTCATTGGTGACTTCTATGTCATTTAGACACAGTTAGTCTACAATAATTAACAGTTGGATTAAGAATCCCAGCTCAAACCACAAAGCTTTGGCTGTCAACCTCATTTTTATTCTATGATAAACATATCTTACTCTTATTTTGTAAAAGAAGGTCACTTATAGCTAACCATACTCTGGTAATTTTGTGATGCCCTGTGAGAGAATGAGTGCACCCAGTGAAAATGCACTGTGAACAGAAGAATCTAATGTAAGATGTAAGCTACTTTTAGCAAGCAGTTGCAGGATGGTGGCAAAATAGAGGATTTTTAAAAGTGGTAATTCAACTTTGAAATGATAGTGTTGAGTTGTTATAAAGGTCATCTACCCTTGTCATCATTTCAGCTTAATTGAAACAGGTTAATCTTTTTTTTTTTTACTTGTTGTTCTTTCAATTTGGAATGATACTGGGATCTCTACTGTACTCCTCATCCATCATATCCCATGACCTTGACATTGTTCTGCAGCTCTCCTTAGGAAGAAGCCTGTAAATGAGAAGTAAAATAGATCTTCCAGTGGGGACCCACAACAACATGTAATAAGACGTGTAACAGAAGACCTGATCACAGCAGACATTCAGTGATAATTCTTCCATGACATATGGAGTCAAGGAGACGCATTTTAACTCAGACAGAAACAAACAAACAAACACAACAAAACAAGAAAATTAGAGAAACCAATAAGGTATGCAAAATGTACCAATCATGTAAAAATGTTCACGAAAACTTTTCAAGGAAATCAACAATTTAAAAATGTATCTCACTCAAGTCTCGCAAATCTTCACATTTTCATGTCTGGTGCACTGAGAACTTCTGCTCCCTGGAAATATTCCTTCTAGAAGAAGAATATCAGTATTGGCAAAAACTTCACATTTCATTTTGCATTTCCTATTTTAAGAAATCAGTTACAAATGAGAAGATATACTTCCATTCTCATGAAATAAGGCTGTTTTATTATAATAGATGCATAATTAGGAAGAAGAGAGCCCATATACTTCACTATAGTATGCTATATACTGCATAACAAACGTTCAGTATCTCAGAGTGAAAGCTATTTCATTCTGTGCTGGATAGTGAGGAAAATTTCAACTCCAGAACACTGAAGAACACTGATACAATTGTAAGAACTAGTGCTTCTCTTCTGTTTTCAAATGTGTAGCCTGTATGTGAACTTATATTGCACACCAAGGAACTTGTCTTCCATGACAGAAGGAAACAGTATTAGAAATAAGAGCATGAGTGAGGCATTTAAGACAACAGAATTTCTGATGTGATCCGGGACGACAAAGATTGCAGTCTATTCAAATGGCCACTCTCCTTTATATTATAGATTATGATATTTTACTACTAATATGACACATGACTTTTATCTGAAAATGAAAGTATTCTACTAAAGTTATATATCCCCCATGACTTGTTTTCCTTGGTTTTAAGCCTATTTTATTACCATATTAACTACATGTAACAACAAAGTTCAAGTGTGCTTTAAATTATCACACCTAATTAAAATTTCCATTGACCTTATACGGTATTTTTTCTGCAATATATTTTTGGTCAATGGAGCCTTCCCAGAGGATTCTCACATCTCCAAACTCAGGCTCTTGTCTATTTACACAAGTTCCATGTATATTTATAACATCATCTACTGTAAAATTTGTATCTTTATAATAATAATGAAAATAACCAACTGCAAACAGATTGTTTATTGGTGATAATACTATTTCTGAAATACAATATAATAATAATCCTTTCAAATGCTATATCTGTAAAGCATCATGCTTTAATAATTTTAAATTTACTTATCATGATAATACTGTTAGCAATTTAACTGATCCAAGTTTAGCCAAGTTAAACTATAAAGAAATGATGTTACATATTCATTTCTTACTGCCAAGTCACCTTAGGGAGGAAGATTTTTTAATCTTTTTAAGCTCCAATTTCATTGTGGTTAAGCTTAGTTTAACAGAACCTATTCATTATTCATTTATTGTTACATTATTGTAACAACTAAATGAGAAATATTGTTAGGTAAATGGAATGATAAGGTCCTAGCTACTGAAAATATAATTTCATATGCACTTAATATTAAGTTGGTACCTTCACAATTAATATGGCCATGGCTTATAAATCCAATATATGCTACATTTTTCAATGAAAATTAAAATTATAATGGGGTTTACCTGTCATCCCACCTCATTAGAATAAAACAAATAAGATGCAAAAATTGCAATCTTCTTATATTACTGATCCATTTATACTGTATTTATATAGCTCTGGTCCTTGGTAGATGGTTATTCTTCTCCTCAGAGTCATTAGTTGACTATAGGTCTTTGTCTGTGGGTAGGACCCAATAATGTTCCCATACCTCCTTCCCACGTTAATATGCCCTTTGATGTTGCCATTTTCTGGACTTGATTGAGGCCATTTCTAGAAGAGACTGTTTCACAGCAGACTTCCTGGTACTCTGGCACTTGCGTTCTTTCCTTCTTTCTGGTCCCTCTTCCAGAACTTAGTAACTTTTGCTGAGCCACATATTTAGAACCTGTGGTACAGATATAGCCATTGGTCCTGGGGTCTCCACAATCCATTGATCTCTACGTCATGTCTAGTTCTGGGTTTTCACTGACAGTCTTCATCTGCTTTTTTTTTATACCCTCCCTGTCTACCCTCTGACCACTCCCATATCCCATACCTCCCTCCGGCCCCCCTGTCTCCACGAGGATGTTCCCATCCCCGCCCCCACGCCATCAGACCTCTAAGCTGTGGGGACTGCTCTTATTCGTTAGTATAAGGATAAGATTTATAATGTACTAAGGACTTGTGCTGTTCTAACCAAGTAGTTATAGTATAGTAGATTTTCTTCTAAGATCTATGAATCACTAACCCCAAAAAGGCTGTGTAGGTTTCTAGTAACAAGCATGATTTCTTGCCTGTTCAGGAGCCCTTAAGACCAATTAGACAGTTGTTGGTTGCTACTGGCATGAGAGTGCCACATATTGTACCTTTTTACATATCTTCCCATAGTGACAATTTTCATGGTTGACGGATGTTGCAGTTCAATAGAACTCTTGTTTAATTGCTTCCCCTCTCTAGGAAGCTTGCATAGTATTTTCTGGAACCATAAAAGCTATGACAGAAAAGAGATTTTTCAGGTCAGATTCATCGTGATTCATCTAACTGTATCTTACATATAAAGTATCTTCAGCAATAGGAAGTTACCTCAAACCAGCAAAGAAGTGTGTACAAAATAGTATACTGTAAGACACAGTAGGACACATTACAGCTGCCACAATAAGACTTTTTTCTCTGTTAGGGGGAAAGTTCAAGGGTTGGGGGCCAGTATGAGGGAAAGGGAGATGAGTGGGATTGGGGTGCATGATGTAAAATTCACAGAGAACCAATAAAGTGCTTTTTTAATGTGGTACATATACATAATGGAATACTAGTCAGCTGTAAAGAAAAAAATGAAGTAATAAAATTTTCAGGCAAATGTACAGACCTAGAAAATATTATATTGAGTGGAGTAACCCAGACCCAGAAATACAAATACTACATATGCTCTCTCATGAGTGACTCCTAGCTAGAAATCCTCAGATGTGAATATACAACAAAGAATATAAGCCACATAAACCAAGAAGTGTAAAAAGACCATAGATAGAAGGTTGAGGATAGGAAAATGCAGAAAGCAGCTGATAAGAAATGAGAAATACAGTGAGCCAGTGCTCCAACTGAGGAGGAAGGAAGGAGTTCAGTATAGAAGGAGAGGGAGGATGAGGAACAGGTAACACCAAGCTTGTTTAATAAAGCCTCAAATAACCATATTATTTTATGTTTATCTGAATTATACATAATACATGTAAGTGTAGGTATTCTGCATAGTTAATTGAATGTTTCTCACTAAAAAACTATTTCCTTAGATGGATTCTCTCTCTCTCTTTCTTTACTTCTTCCTTCCTTCCTTTCTTTCTTTCTTTCTTTCTCTTTTTGTTAAGCAATGTGATAAAAAGTTAAAACTTTGTAACTTTTAACAATAACTCTTAGTGCAGAAAGACAAAGCAACGTAAACCTCAACCAGCCTCTGAAAAATAATTCTACTCAGCAGGGCTTTCTTGTGCCAGGGTAGCCAAGGTTCTCTTGGTAAAATGTACTTATTTATAGACCATAACCAAGGTAACTTTATGGTCCTTCAGTGAAAGAAAATTATTTATCTTTTTAATAAGGTCTAAACAATTATTAATTGAGTAATCTTTTAGTACATGTTTCTCTGTCAGGTTTTGGGTACATTTTCCAAAACCAGATGGTAAGCTTTGCAGTTGCTGCCAAAATATAAGGAAGTGACATATGTACATGTATGAGTATATATTTATGTACATATATGTATATTCAATATGTACATATTTTAGAACCGAAACATAATCTTTCTAATTCAAATTCTATTCAGAACTAATTCAAATTACATTTCCATTGTTACTCAGATAATCAGTGCAAATAACTCGTCTATTAAACTTATTTACTAGAGTTTTCTAATACTGTGTACTTATTCATAGATGCATTTGAAATTGCACAGTACTTCATTTTAAAATAGAAATTCACCCTTTATACTCCCAGCAGGGACATCCTTTTGGATCTTACTTTGTCAGTTTTATAGGGACAATTTTTTTACCACAAGCATCTCAGGAATTCACAACAGAAAATGAAGTAAATGCTTAAAAAGTATAAAAAAAAAAAAAAGTAAAAAGGAGTGATATAGGTCCTTCACCTAGGTATGGCCTCCATACCTATGGCCTATATAGATAAAGTGTCTATTTGGCACAGTATTTCTGTGTATTTTTAATGACCATATCACCTTTCTTCAAAGTCCCAAAAGCAAATTCTAGTATATTCAAATAATCCTTGTTCTCGGCATTTTGGGATGATGATGATGATGATGATGATGATGATGATGATGATGATGATGATTTATAGACATTTCAAATGTTATCTCCCTTCCTGATCCCCCCCTTCATGAACCCCTATCCCATCTCCTCCTCTTCACCTCTAAGAGGGTGTTCTCCCAACCACCCAACCACCCCCACCTCACCCCTCTAGCATATCCCTTCTCAAGGGCATCAAGGCTTAACAGGACCAAGTGCACCCCTTCGGACTGAGGCCAGACAAGGCAATCCTCCACTTCATATGTAGCAGGGACACAGACCAGCCTATGTATGCCCTTTGGTTGGTTGCTCAGTCCCTGGGAGCTTTTGGGAGTCCTGTTAGTTGATATTGTTGTTCTTTCTATGGGGTTGCAATCAACTGCAGCTCCTTCAGTCCTTCCCCTAACTCTTCCATAGGGGTCCCTGGGCTCAGTCTAATTGTTGGCTGTGAGTATCTGCATCTGTCTTAGTCAGGTACTGGCAGAGTCTCTCAGAGAACAGCCATGCCAAGCTCATGTCTGCAAGCACAACATGGCATCAGCAATGGTGTCCAGGTTTGGTGCCTGCACATGGAATGGATCCAAAATTGGGGCAGTGTCTGTATAGCCTTTTCTTGAGTCTCTACTCCATTTTTGTCCCAGCATTTTCTTTAGACAGGAACAATTCTGGATCAAAATTTTTCAGATAGGAGGGTGGGTCCATTCCTCAACACGGAGTCATGTCTATCTACTGGAAGAGGTCTCTTCAGGTTCCATCTCCACACAGTTGGGCCCAAGACCCAATGGGGATAACCGAGCAGTTTTGTTTATTAATTAATTTATTTTTTTTGCAATGACTATGTATGTTGGAAAGAGCTGTTTTAATTTGTTGGTTTTGTTTTTGTTTTTATGAGGGCTGAGGCATATAGTAATCTGTGGGCACAAAGATAAATATTAGAATGTAGGTAGGGACCATGTTGGTTTAGTAAGGTAGCAGTTCTGTTTCCCTCCAAGATTCATGATCTCACTAGTCCCAGGTACTTGGAAAGACTTCCAGTGCCAGACATGATTTTCCTCTTATTTAGTAGTGTTTACCTCCAATTAGAGAGCTATTGCTTAACACCAAGATGTGAATCCTTCTCCTGCACTTTTAAGGATATTGTACCTCGCCTGAGGAAAGACAATGGGAAAACTGATACGTTTCATTTTCATTTCAAAAAATTAAAATATTATTAAATAAAAATAAATTTATCATTCTAAAAAAAAAAGAAGTCAGTGCTTCCATAGTACAGGGCATTCCTAGTACCAAGGGAACCTCCCCTGGAGCAGTATTTGAGCTACTTGAGAGTCAGAAAAAATTACTAAATATGCATTAAGTCCCATGGCAGAACAGTTAACTAAATGAGAACTTAAAAATGCAGATGGAGGAAATTTCCAGTAATGGAAGCATATGCAATAGTCCACTGACGAGAGCAGGTAGTAATAAGAGACAAGAGCAGGTTGGTTACTCAGTCTAGACACCAGCCTGCACTGCAGGTGGAAAGGAAGAGAAAGTGTGGAAATGTAGCTAGACCCAAAGAATTTAAGCAGGTTGCTGAAATGATCACCTTTGTCTGTTGAAATTAAACAGGATGGCTGTGGTATGGAGGGAGGATGTGGTGTGACTTCTGAGTGTAGATAAAAGTTGGATGTGAACATAGACCAGGCAGGTGTCATTAATTCCTTCCAGATGTTCTCATCATTGAAACTGGGAGAGACAATTAGGTCAAAAGTGATGAAAACATGCAGAGAAACAGAACATCTTTTCTCTGATTAGAGAACAGTCATGTAGATCTTTATTGTTTCTATAATTAAGGGATACAAAATATGTCAAGTTCCAAACCTAAAAGAAGTTGAATGTGTTTGCATGTTAATGTCATCATATTTAAAACTGTTAAGCTAATATTTAAAAAATAGGACAATCCAGTATGTATCTATCTATATGTGTCCTTCATTCGAGTTCATTGAACTCGCCTGTTGCCTCATTAATTAATAGTTTTCTTTTTTCATATGATATCTATTATTTAAAAGAGAGGTTGATGAACTAGAATCTACTAGTCAAGCCAGTTGTCAGTCTGGATCTTGGAATAAATACCACTCTAGTCTACCTTTCTGAAACATTTTAGTAACACTGTTACATACTTCTTTAGTAAATTTCTAAATATTTAAATGTAGACACAGTCCAGTCTCAGAATGATTTTGTTTGTGTGTGTGTGTGTGTGTGTGTGTGTGTGTGTGTGTGTGTATGACTTTCAATTTTTATAACATAATTCTATGCAGGTACATCAGCTGCTTTATTAAAATATTTGGAAGATGATCATGCATTATGTGTGTTCAGAATCCAAATGCTTTACTGAAAGAATAAGTTAAAAGGCTTCATCTCAGACTGATAATAAAGCATCTTTATACTGCACTGAGAAAATGCTTTCCTTAAATTTTCAGTTCTCAGAAAATGCAGAGGAACTCAATGGAAACTTTTCAGTCATATAAGCAAAACACTGATACAAGGGAAAATTCCTACATATGCTTTCATATGGCTTGCTTGGTTTCTTCTACTTTTCTACTTCTATAAAATTTATTTTATACATCAACATTAACAAAGGACAGGTAATTAAAATGCAACATACTTTTTTACACCTGAGAAATTTTATTGAACACTTATGCCTAGTATTTTTCTGCTGCTCATGTATTTTTCTTAATGAATACATAGTTCTTTATTTATATTTCAGTTGCTGAAGTCATCAGTAGGTAATGACAAGGATCCTCAAATTTGTTTTACTTATACGTATGTGAGCATCTAAGTAAGCAAAAAATTAGATGGGAAATTTTACCTTAGAGATGCCACGTGTTATACAATTAAATTATACTATACAGAATCTACTAAAGCTGTATCAAAATACTTGACAATATACACTTAGAAATCACTTAACACCCTCAAAATATCATCCTAAAATAATTGTTAGATCAATTTTGGAGAAAATAATGAATTATTTGAGTTCTCAAATGATTTACTGGATACATAAATGTAACATGAATAAGACACTGAGATGTTATCTAAAATATCATACTGTGGGCATCTATCGCACTCCATGAGCACCACAGAGCAAAATGTGGATACATGAGAAGTGTTTATATGATTATAACATGGTGAAAATAAAATCAGAGACTCACCTGTACAGAGGCTTTTGTTTTGTAGGACTGCACTGTAGGGGCAGAGTAAAACAGGAGACACCTAACAGGAATATGAGAAGAACTCAGAAAGCCAACATGGGGAGAGTCTCAGGAAACCCTCTATGCAATGGCCTCACAATATTGTCAATTTCACGGACTTGTACAAAGATAACTAAGAAACCTCCAGATTCCCAATGATTAATATGAGAGAAAACAAAGGAATGTATAGGATTTGAGGAAAATCAGATTTTGAAGGACCTTCTACTATGTTTTAAAGCCTACAGAATGTTTTATATATTTCTAATTTTATATAATTATAATTTTATATATTTCTAATTTTATAATTTTCAATTGCTCTATTGATTCTAGATGTTATGTACATAGTCATATACTCCTGTATAGATGTCTATATATACAAACATATAGATACAAACATAAAACAAAATAGGATGTCCCCTTTTCAGATGCATAACTGAAACTTGCTAAAGTGGAATTGCATGATGCATCAGAGAAACTGTGTTCAAAAACAAAAACAAAACAAAACACTTGTTACCTGTCTCCAGGCCCTGTTGTACCTTTTGCTGGGGAGTATCAGCCTCACTAGGGCAATGTATTGTAGAACCATAGGATCCAAACAGATAGGAAAGAACGGACTAGTAAAATTCTCAACTTAAATCAGGGTTATATTTAGCAACTTGTCTCCCTGAGATGATGAAACCCAGGGATCACTGGCTCTGTTAAGGACTGTTCCGTTGGGGTTCATTGGGTCATCTTTCCAGCACACAACAGTGAGCTCTAGTACTCACACTGGAATTCTGTACCATCTTGGGGAGGAAAAAGGGTTTGTGGCTGTCCTGGTGTTTGTCTTTCCTTTTGGAGCATGCATAACACCTTCTTGTATCAAACACACTAGAACAGTGGGGTTAAGGGTCTATGTAAGCACTAGCTCGACTTCTCCATGTTTGGTAAGTTGTGTAGCAATGGGTACTTACTGTCAGTTTGTGGTAAGCAACTTATAGTCTTGGGGACAACCTGGATTGTTGGGGGAATTCCTATATTACTCCTTAGGCCAACAACTTGATTAGATGTAACCCAACCCTGGGTACTGGAAGCTACATGAGGCAACGAGAGGGGGCCAGTTAAGGCTATGTATCCCCATTATTTGTCAGTTTCATTCAGATTTCCTTCATATATGTACATGTTTTAGGAAGCTTTCATGATACACACCTCAGATACCCCTAATTCTAGCTGTCTCTTTCTCTATTCTGTCTCTCATCCTCTTCTCCCCTCTATATTCCCTATTTGGCCCTCCCATTTCAGGCCTTCTGCCCCAATGTATCCTTTCCTATCTATTCAATTTTCCTTTTCTAGTGAGAGTTAACTCTACACCCCTAGTCTCTTACTCTATATCAACTAACCTTTGTGGTTCTGTACACTATGGATAGGATATTATTGATTTAACAGACAATATCCCCATATAAGTGAATACATATCATGTATGTATTTCGCAGACTGGAAAACCTCAGTTAGGAGGGTTTTTTTTTGTTTTGTTTTGTTTTCTAGTTCTACCCATTTACCTGCAAATTTTATGATGTCACTTTCTTAAAATGCAGAGTAAAATTCCATTATGTAAATGTACCATATTTCCTTTTTTCATTATTCTGCTGAGGGACATCTAGATTGTTTCAATTTTCTGGTTATTGTGACTAGAGCAGGAATGAACAGAGTTGAACAAGTATTCCTCTAGGAAAATGGAGTAACCTTGAGTATATATCCAAGAGTGGTATATAATTGGATCTTGAGTAGAACTATTCCCAGCTTTCTGGGGATCTACTACGCTGATTTTCTTGGTGGCTGTATGGGTTTGCACTCCCATCAACAACAGATGAATTTTCCCCTTGCTCCACATCCTCACCAAAGTGAATTGTCACTGTTTATTAACAACAGCCATTCTCACTGGTGTACAATGAAATCTCAGAGGAGTTTGATTTGCAGTTCCCTGATGACTCAGGATGTTTAACATTTCTTTTAAGTGTTTCTCACCCATTTGCGTTTCCTCTATTGATAATTCTTGGTTTAGATCTGTACCCCATTTTATTGGATTATTTGTCTAGATTTTCGAGTTCATTATATATTTTTCAAGAGTAATCTTCTATCAGATGTACAATTAGTGAAAAATGTTTTCTATTCTGTAGCCCGCTGCTTTGTCCAATTGGCAGTGTCCTTTGCAGTAAAGAAGCTTCTCAGTTTCATGAGGTCCTGGTTATTAATTGTTGATCCTAGTGCCTGTGCTAATGATGTTCTGCTCAGAAAGCCTTTCCCTGTGTTAAAGAGTCCAAGGATACCCCCTTAATTTCTATTAGGTTCAGTTTTTCTGTTTTTTTTTAAAATAAATCTAATAAATACTTTTAAACAGTCAACGTATTCCAGACTAAAATACAATGAATTCAAACATTTCTTAAGTCTTGTCAGTGTAATAATTTTTAAGTTAACTCTGTGCTGACAATTTATCAGTGTAATGATATTTGGGCTCTGTATTGTGTAATCTATACTTAACTACAAGATTTTCCACATCCATGCAAGAATTGACCCAGGACTCCTTTGAAAAAACTGAACATAACCCAGTCTCAAGCCAAACATTTCTGGATTTAACCCCAAATGACTTACTTGACAGGGCATGACAGTTTTCTCAGGTAAGAGGTAGGTTGCAACTTAAGTGAGTTTGATGAGGTCAGAAAGCATTAAATGGGAGGATGCATTGCAATTAACCCTAACAGTAACCTTACCCATCGTTTTCTCCTCACTAGACATTCTTAGTTCCAGGCAGTTGCATAGCCTAGCTCCAGTGACTTCTGAAATGAGTCTGGCTGTTAACAAGTTGGCACTCATGCGACAGCGCATTATCACTTTCTGAAACATCATAACACCTCTCCTAAAGCCAGACAAGGTGCTTAAGCTGGAAATTTTAACAAAAGCTAAAGATAGAAATAAAAAGAGCTTGCGGATTTTCTTCCAATGGAATGGATGTACGTGCAGATGAAACATTCTTAAGGCACATATAAACTAAACCAAAAGCTCTCTTCAGTGATGCTGTGACAATCCAGAAAGGACAGGAGGTATGGATGTCACTGAGATAAGAGTATCCAGGTGCTCACCCGTCTCCGTCACTGCACTGTAACTCGGGGAAGTGCTTTTCTTTTTCTGCATATTAATAATGAATGACAGTGGTGCTGGAGATAATTTTAACCAGATTATGTGGAGTCATAGTTCTGATTCAAAGACTCTTTTCACTGCTTTCCTTGAGTATGACTGAACACACTTTAAAAATTGTTTCTTTCCAAAAAAAAAAAAATTACAAGATTTTTGTGACAGAATTTGCTTTTTTTTCTAAATAAATACATATTTGAAAATTGTAAAGTGCTAATTTTTAAAGAGTTTCACAGACTTTTTTATGAAAGAAGCTTTTTTGAATTTCTAAATATGAAGGTGGCTGCTAATAGCTTCTAAGCACTGTGTGCATGTGTGTGTATTATACAAGAAAATGATGTTTTCATCATGAGACTATAATTCCCTTCTAATTATCAAGGTATAAAAAAACATTGGCAATAAGTAAACAACTGAGTATTTACATCTTGAAAGAAAAACCAGAAGCCTGTTTCCAAGCAGTGTTTTGACAAGCATCTGCCTGCTGGTCAAAGTTTTAAGTATTCCACTTACATTTTCAAGGCTTCTTATTTCTTAAGGTGACTTAAGACAGTTATACCTGTTCCTCTAACTGAACTTGGTAGTGTATATGTGTGTGAGCATAGATACAGCAGGAGAAAAGTAGAGTCTGACTTTGACAGACATTTGTAAGGCATGCTTTCATCCGCTAAAGTAATCAGAATTTAAAAAAAAAAAATATAATCAAAAATCTAAAATACCAGAGTTAGAAACTAATTAAATATAAAATATCTTAAGATTTTATTTTGACTAGACAGGAGTTTCCTTGCATAAATCAAAACTGCATGGATTATAGCAATAAAGGAAATACACATAAAGCTAGCAGCTCGTTATGGGATTCAATGTCACATAACTGTCACATCGTCTTTACTGCAGTCTAGGCATCATGCCCATGCTACTGAACGGTCACGCCAATCTTGTGAGGTGGGTACTCATAGTACCTCTGTACTATTTATTTATAATGGTACATGACACTATGCCCTGGACAGCCCCACCACATTGTTCTGTAAATTGATGGAGGACATAGAGGGATTTAGTATGGATTCTGTCATTGATAATTATTCAACAGCTTCATAATCCCCTCCTCAACCACCCCAATCAACTGACTTAATCAGGGCCACCCTTTAAGCATAAAGTAATTTACAAGCACTGAGCCTTAGACTTCTGACTGCAAGTACATAATCCCAAGAAGAAGGTAAGAGCTCAGTTAACTATGTATTTTTTCTTCCTCTGAGATATTCTAAAGACATAAATGCATTTCACATACAACTTTTCTAAGGGTTGATGAGTTTGATCTAATCCTTTATCAAAGAAAGGAGAATGAAGGAGGTATTATGAGCAAAGTTCAGTCCAAAAACTCAAAGAAGTTAAGAATGTATGCTTTGCACCTGGTATGTCAATCTCATTTTTACTGAGCTGCCTTTTATGGACCCACAACAGGTCTCTAGCTTATTCTAGGTGCTTTTCCTGTGTCTGGATACTGTGGAGGAGGGAAACTGGCCACCTGTTCCAATTAGTCAGTAGGCAGATTATATATTTTTCTGATTTAACTTTTCTGATTTTGAGGGTGTTTTGTGGTACTTTTAGCTCTCTGCTATGTTGTACCACCTGTAAGGACCTAGAGTCCCTCACACAGCAATCCATCATCTACCCTGGATCTACTTTTTTGCTCCTTTCCCCAATATGCTCCCTCTACCTAGGCCCCCAGTATTACTTTCCCTTACCCTCTCCCACTCGTATTTACTCCTTTTCTGATTTCTTTCCTATGAAAATGTCATTTTCCTCATGATCAAAACAGTCTTTCTCTCTCTCTCTCTCTCTCTCTCTCTCTCTCTCTCTCTCTCTCTCTCTCTCTCTCTCTCTCGTCTCTTTCTCAATGACAAATAGTATCATCCACAAAGAACTTCATTGCCTTGAACACAGCATCATCAAACTTGCAAGTTATTATGGAATTTTGCCCCTAGACAATAATCATAAAATTGTGGGCTAAGGATGAAGAGACCTTGGGAAGTTCTCTAGTCAAGAAGCAGGCCTCTCCTATAGACACTTGATGTCTCAAGGAGAAATTGGGGACCACCTTCTTAGAGACAAAGTGGAGGAGGATGGGGAAAAACTGCGAGGGAGTACCTGGAGGGGGCAATATTTAGGATATAAGTAAATAAAATAATTAGTTAATAAAAAAAAAAAAAACCCTCTCTCCTCCTATGAATACTAAGTTTATGCTCAGCTCAGAAGGGCTGCCTTTCTCTTGAAAAAACAAAGGGCTAATATTTAGATTCCTGCCTGAAATTACTTCTTTGTTCTAGCCTAATGTCAGATTCCTGCCTGAAATCCACTTCCTTGTCCTAGGCCAATGTCATATTCCTGCCAAGCAGCCTATTTCCTTGTCCTTGGCCCATGTCAGATTCTTGCCAAGCAGCCCCAAAAACCTTCCGCCTCTCCCCCTTTTTTATTTCATAAACAAGACTGAGCCTGTCTTGGGTTGTTCTGCCAAGAATTCTTTTCTTACCCTTTGTGGAATATGCATTATCAAAACCAATGCATCTCTGTCTTAGGTTAGTAAGGCTTTGTGCAGAATCTTACCCGTCCTTGGCTTGCCAGTCTGTTAATTTAATAACTCTGTCCATTTTCAGTTGCAAGCCATGTACTTTGAACAGAGAAGTAATTTCAGGCAGGAATCTAAATTTTAGGCTAGAACAAGGAAGTAGGCTTCAGACATGAAAATGACTATGGGCTAAGACAGGGAAGTAGGCTCAGTATGTCATCCTGATTAGCCCTTAGAAGCAGTGATCACGGGAGTGTTCACAGAACTTTGTTTATTGCCTTGCTTGTTCTTTGACTATTTGTGTTTATTGTCTTGCTTGTTCTTTGACTATTTGCATCTATGGTATTGCTAGTTTCTCAACCTATAACTGACCTTACTATTTGCATGTAATTTAAATGGTATAAAAGCAAAAGGGAGGAGGGGGGAAGGTATAGGGTTTTCTAGGGAGAGGAAATAGGGAAAGGAGGGTGGCATCTGAAATGTTAATAAATAAAAAATTTTAAAAAAGAAAAAAAGAAAGAATAAAAGATCTTTTCTCTGAAGATTGGCTTTTAGCAGTTGTGTTGAATATGTTCCATATTAGCAGGTAGAATGAAAGGCTTTTAAATGAAGATGTATCTTACTTACTTGTTGTTGTCAAGATAAACAACAGTGCAGTGTAAAATACTGTTTTGTTTCTTGAATAAAAACTAAATAAAGTGCTCATCCTACAAACATTCAATTCTATAATGTTGTTCTTAACTAAAAGGAACCAGGGGTCTATTCAAGAAATAGCTGACTATGTTATAATAAAGAATACACATAGATGTCCTGAGAAATCAGTTAGCTCCCAAAAGTCTGAAAAATATAAAATATGCACATGATGTTAGGATTATTGAATGGAAGGTATAGAAGACCAAGTTACACAGCTAAAACAATTTGAACGACTAAGTAGATAGCATTCTACTCAATATAACCCTAAGAATGTCTAAATGACTGAATACATAAATACATGAAAGAAAATATACAAATTTTTTCATCTATAGAACATGCTGTTCTAGATGAGATAAAGCATAGATATCCATTCCTTAAGTCAGGCCTGCCCATACTTCATGGGGTGCTAGAAAGGAAATTCAGTCAGATGATGAGGGTTCATGTCACTAGTAATGAATCTTGTTGATAGCATGTGTTATTGTTATAATGAAATAACATTACTGACTTCCCCTCAAAATAAAAGACCCACATCTATTCATTAACAAAACAGATGAGTACAAACTGCAGTCTACAGGTATTTGAACAATAGAATGGCAAACTATGTAAACCTCAAAAGCAAGGGAAGACTGGGAAACCATTACCTCTAGGTGTAGAGACGGACTACTAAATATAATTTGGAATTCACATGATTTTCTGAAAGATAAAAAGGCTGCTAATGAAAGGGTTAAAATTTTTCAAAAACTTCTAACAGGCTGAGCAGAACCAAGAGTGCAGATCAGCTTGGTCATGAGCTCTGTGTTTCAGGAACTTGGCTGACCACAAGATAGATGGTTGATTACGAATAGGCTCTTTGAGAATAACCTATACAAAATGTTCCCCATGACTGTTCCTTGGACCCTGTCACAAACTGAATAATGGGCTGGGACTTTCCACAAGTACTCTCCAATAACCCTCCTTTACTCCCCCTGGGTTGTGGTTTTCCCTCTGAATTGTGGTTTTTGGCTTTAAATTCTCTCTGTCTCCAAAGCCCTGGGGTCAGATCCCACTGCCCCTGCATGGGCTACAGGTCTTGACCTCAACATGTTGATCTAAATATAACTCTTGCTGATTGCATCAAGTTCGGTGTCATGTGAGTTATTGGGTGGCCACAAATTCCTGAGGCTTGGGTGAGGTCCTCCCTTCGTGGGGGCCTTATACTACATTGAAACTCATGAAAGCAGATTAAAATATGGAATTTAATCAATAATGGCATTTCCATATTGGTTCATTGACTATGATATGTTACCAATATATTAATAATAAGTGAACTGGCTGTGAATACATGGTGACTTTCTCTATAGGAATCAATTACACTTTATTCTTACGTAAATCAAACTATATCCCCATCCCCAGTCTCTGGGGTAGATTGACTCATTGATTCATACTAATTCTGCAAAGCTGTGCATGACACACAGTAGCATTGTAAAGAGAGCTCTGTTAGTGGGTGCAATCAAGGTAAGGGGAATACTAAGAATGGAAAGGCTAACATTCAAGTTTGTTATTGAGTTGTTTGTAACAGTGATCAACATTCTGTCAGGGGTTAAAAAAGGAAATCTGGTAGAAACATGGTTTTTTTATATTTCATCAGAATTATTGTTATTATTATCAGTATTATTATTTTTTATTTTTATTGGATATTTATTTATTTACATTTCAGATGTTATCTCTATCTCCATTTCTCTCCATTGCTTCCCCGATCCTTCTACTTCTGTGAGTGTGTGCCCCAACTCACCCATGCACACCCACATACCTTCCCTCAAATTCCTCCACACTGGGGAATACAGACATCATGGAACCAAGGACTTCCTCTCCCACCTATGCCCAACATGGCCATCCTTCCCTACATATACAGCTGGAACCATGGGTCCCACCCTATGTGCTCCCAGGCTGGTGGTTTAAACCCTGGGAGCTCTGGTTGGTTGATATTGTTGCTCTCTCCATGGGGACACAAACCCCTTCAGCTCCTTCAGTCTTCTCTTTAACTTCTCCATTGGGAACCATATTATCAGTTCAATAGTTAGCTGCAAGCATACACCTCTGTATATGTCAGACTCTGGCAGAGCCTCTCGGGAGACACCCATATCAGGCTACTGTCAGCATGCACTACAGGGCATCCACAACAGTGTCTGCCTTTTGGTTACTGACTGCACATGGGATGGATACCCAGGTGGGGCAGTCTCTAGATGGCCCCTCCTTTAGTTTCTGTCCTATACTTTGTCTCCACATTTGTTCCTGTATTTTGTTACTCCTTCTATGAAGGAACGAAACACCCACCTTTGGTCTTCCTTCTTCATGAGCTTCATGTGGTCTGTGAGCTTCATCTTGTATATTGCGAGCTTTTCAGCTACTATCCACTTATCAGTGAGTACATACCATGTGTGTTCTTTTGTGATTGGGTTACCTCACTAAGTGTGGGGAGCCTACAGAAGGCAGCTATCATCCTTGCAGCCATCTTGAGCCATATACCCTGATAAGAGACTTGATTACAATAGCCTACAACATCTGACAGCACACTCTGATAACATCTTGCTTTAGATACCCAGGATCTTCCCTTGGGTGTGTGAGACTTAAAGGTGTGTGACTTAAGGGCATGACTTAGAGATCAGATTTAGAGACAAGGCCTAAGGGCATGACTTAAAGGTGTGGCTTAGAAGTGAGACATAAAAGATAAGAGGCAGACAGAAGAAATCAGTAGGAATTAGGCATTGAGGAAGAAGACACTTGGACTAGAGAACTCAGAAGAAATGATTATTAAGTATTAGACACTTGGAGTAGGCACTTGAGACAGGTAACTTAGCACTTGGAAGGTAATTTGGAAGGTAACTTGGAACTTGGAGGCACTAGGGACTAGGAACTAGGGACTAAGAATTCAAGACTTGGGACTTGGACTAGGAAGAGAGACTGAAGAATAAACGGGATTGAATCACACTCTGTCTGGTCTCCATTCCTTGTCCTCATTCTCTCTCTTGCTGAACCCCGACCCGAGGACCAGAGCAGCCTGGGGCAGTGTGGGCTCTAACAACTTAGCCCCCAAGGCTTTGGGCAGTGTGGGTTCCAACACTGAAAGAGCGGTCCATGACATTTTGGCCCCCAAGTGTGGGCCAGAGCAGTTCTCAACAACTGAGGATGATATTTTCTAGTTCCAATCCATTTGCCTAAGAATTTCAGGAATTCATTTATTTTAATAGCTAAATACTCCATTGTATTTATGTATTTATTGTATTGTGTATATGTACCACATTTACACACATTTACACATCTGTGTTCTTTCCAGCTTCTGGCTATTATAAATAAGGCTGCTAGGAAAATAGTGGAGCATGTGTCCTTGTTACATGTTGGATAATCTTCTGGGAATATGCTCAGGAGTGGTATAGCTGGGTCTTCAGGTAATGCTATGTCCAGTTTTCTGAGGAACCACCACACTTATTTCCAGAGTGGTGTATCAGCTTGCAATCCCACCAACAATGGAAGAGTGTTCCTTCTCCACACATATCCTTGCTAGCGTCTGCTATCATCTGAGTTTTTGATATTATCTGTTCTGATTGATGTGAGGTGGAATCCAAGGGTTGTTTTGATTAGTGTTTCCCTGATGACTAAGGATTTTGCACATTTCTTTAGTTGTTTCTCTGTCATTCCAGTTTCCTCAGTTTACAACTATTTGTTTAGCTCTATACCCTATTTTTAATAGGGTTATTTGATTGTCTGGAGTCTAATTTCTTGAGTTCTTTATATATATTGGATATTAGCCCTCTATAAGATGTAGATAATGATCAGATTGGTAATGATCTTTTCTGAATCTGTTGATTGCCATTTTGTCCTATTGACAATGTTCTTTGCCTTACAGACCTTTAAGAAGGTACCATTTGTCAATTTTTGATCTTAGGGCATAAGCTATTGGTGTTCTGTAAAGGAACTTTTCCCCTGTGCCCAAGTATTTGAGGTTCTTCCCCACCTTCCCTTCTATTAGTTTAAGTGTTTCTGGTTTTATGTGGGGGTTCTTGATCCACTTGGACTTGAACTTTGTACAAGGAGATAAGAATGGATCGATTTTAATTCTACATGCTGACCTCCAGTTGAAACAGCACCATTTGTTGAAAATGCTGTCCTTTTTTCCACTGGATTGTTTTAGCTCCTTTGTCAAAGATCAAGTGATCATAGGTGTGTGGGTTCATTTCTGTGTCTTATATTCTATTCCATTGATCTTCCTGCCTGTCTCTGTAACAATACCAAGCACTTTTTATCACTATTGCTTTGTAATACATCTTGAGGTCAGGGACAGTAATTCCCCTAGATCTTTTATTGTTGAGAATAGTTTTCGCTATCCTGGCTTTTTTGTTATTCCAAATAAATTTGGAAATTGCTCTTTATAGCTCTGTGAAGAATTGAGTTGGAATTTTGATGTAGATTGCATTAAATCTGTAGATTGCTTTCAGCAAGATGGCCATTTTTACTATATTAATCCTGTCAATCCATGAACATGGGAGATCTTTCCATCTTGTGAGATCTTCTTTGATTTCTTTCTTCAGAGACTTGAAGATCTTGTCATACATATCTTTCTCTGGCATGGTTAGATTCACACCAAGGTATTTTATATTATTTGTGACTATTGTGAAGGGTGTCTTTTCCCTAGTGTTTTTTTCAGCCTGTTTATCCTTTGAGTAGAAGAAGGCTACTTACGTGTTTGAGTTAATTTTATATTCAGCCACTTTGCTGAAGCTATTTATCAGGTTCAGTAGTTCTGTGGTGGACATTTTGGGGTTACATAAATATACTATCATATCATCTGAAAATAGTGATATTTTGACTTCTTCCTTTCCTATTTGTATCCCTTTGACATACTTTTGTTGTCTAATTGCTCTGGCTAGGCCTTCAAGTACTATACTGAATAGGTATGGAGAGAGTGGGCAGCCTTGTCTACTCCCTGATTTTAATGGCATTGCTTCAAGTTTCTCTTAGTTTAGTTTGGTGTTGCTTATTGGCTTGCTGTATTTTGCTTTTACTATGTTTAGGTATGGGCCTTGAATTCCTGATCTTTCTATGACTTTTATCATGAAGGAATGTTGAAGTTTGTCAAATGCCTTCTCAGCATCTAGTGAGATGATCATGTGTTTTTTTTTTTTTCATTGAGTTTGTTTATATAGTGGGTTACTTTGATGGACTTCCATATAGTGAACTATCCTTGCATTCCTGGGATAAAAACTGGGATAATATTGGATGAATGTTTGATGTGTTCTTGGATTCGGATTGCCAGAATTTTATTGAGTATTTTTACATCTCTATTCAAAAGGGAGTTTGGTTTGAAGTTCTCTTTCTTTGTTGTGCCTTTGTGTGGTTTAGGTATGAACATAATTGTGAACAATTGAAGAACAAATTGCTTAGTGTTCCTTCTGTTTCTATTCTGTGGAATAGTTTGAAGAGAATTGGTATTAAGTCTTCCTTGAACTTCTGATAGAATTCTGCACTAAAACTATATGGTCCTGGGCTTTTTTGGTGGGGAGACTTTTAATGACTGTTGCTGTTTCTGTACAAGTTATGGGACTATATCATATAAACCCTTCTGTAGGGTTTAGATGGTTTATTTGCTCCTGATTTAACTGTGGTACCTGGTATCTGTCTTGAAAATTGTCTACTTCCTCCCAATCTTTCATTTTGTTGAGTTTAGGCCTATGTAATAGGATCTGATGATTTTTTGAGTTTCCTCAGTTTCTGTTGTTATGTCTCCCTGTTCAATTCTGATTTTATTAATTGTGTTACTGTCTCTGTACCCTCTGGTTAGTCTGGCTAAGGTTTTATCTATCTTGTTGGTTTGCTCAAAGAACCAGCTCCTGGTTTTGTTGATACTTCATATAGTTATTTTTGTTTCTACTTGGTTGATTTCAGCCCTGAGTTTGATTATTTCTTGTCATTTACTCCTCTTGGGTATCTTTGCTTCTTTTTGTTCTAGAGCTCTCAGGTGAGCTGTCAAGCTGCTAGTGTATGCTTTTTCCAATTTTTTTTTTTTTTGAGGCACTCAGAGCTATGAGTTTTCCTCTTAGCACTGCTTTCATTGTGTCCCAGAAGTTTTGGTATGATGAGCCTTCATTTTCATTAAATTCTAAAAAGTCTTTCATTTCTTTCTTTATTTCTTCCTTGACCAAGTCATCATTGAATATAGATCGTTCTTCAGTTTCCACATGTATGTGGGCTTTCCATTGTTTTTGTGATTATTGAAGACCAGCCTTAGTCTGTGGTGATCTGATGGATGCAAGGGATTATTTCAATCTTTTTATATCTATTGAGGCATGTTTTGTGACCCATTACATGGTCTATTTTGGAGAAGATACTATAAGGTGCTGAGGAAAAGGTATATTCTTTTGTTTTAAGATGAAATGTTCTACATATATTTGTTAAATCAATATGGTTCATAACTTCTGTTAGTTTCACTGTGTATCTGTTTAGTTTCTGTTTCCATGATCTATATCCATAGCTGAGAGTGGGGTGTTGAAGTCTCCCACTATTATTGTGTGGGGTACAATGTGTGTTTTGAGCTTTAGTAAAGTTTCTTTTATGAATGCGGGTGCCCTTGCATTTGGAGCATAAATATTCTGATTGAGAGTTCATCTTGGTAGATTTTTCCATTGATGAGTGTGAAGTGTTCTTCTTTATCTTTTTTTGATAGCTTTTGGTTGAAAATCAATTTTATTTGATAGAATAGAATGGCTATTCCACCTTGTTTCTTGGGACCATTTGCTAAGAAATTTTTTTCCATCCTTTTATTCTGAGGTAGTGTCTGTCTTTGTCACAAATGAGGTGCATTTCCTATGTACAGCAAAATCCTGGGTCCTGTTTCCTTACCCAGTCCATTAGTCTGTCTTTTTATTGGGGAACTGAGTCCACTGATGTAAAGAGATACTAAGGAATAGTGATTGTTGCTTCTTGTTATCTTTGTTATTAGAGGTGGAATTATGTTTGTCTGGCTATCTTCTTTTTGGTTTGTTGAAAAAAGATTACTTTCTTGCTTTTTTTAAAAGGTGTTGTCCCCCTCCTGTTGTTGGAATTTTCCATCTATTATCCCTTGTAGTTCTGGATTTGTAGAAAGATATTGTGTAAATTTGGTTTTGTCATGGAATCTCTTGGTTTCTCCATCTATAGTAATTGAGAGTTTTGCTGGGTATAGTAGACTGGACTGGCATTTTTGGTTTTTTAGGGTCTGTGTGATATCAGTCCAGGATCTTCTGGTTTTTATAGTCTCTGGTGAGAAGTCTGGTGTAATTCTAATAGGTCTGCCTTTATATGTTACTTTACCCTTTTCCCCTTACTGCTTTTATTCTATTTTCTATGTTTTGTGCACTTGATGTTTTGATTATTATTTGAATGAACGAATTTTTTCTAGTCTCGTCTATTTGGAGTTTTGTAGGCTTCTTGTATGTTCATGGGCATCTCTTTAGATTAGGGAAGTTTTATTCTATAATTTTGTTGAAGATAATTACTGGCCCTTTAAGTTGGGAATCTTCACTCTCATCTATACCTATTATCCTTAGGTTTGGTCTTCTCATTGTGTCCTGGATTTCCTAGATGTTTTGGGTTAGGAACATTTTGCATTTTGCATTTTCTTTGACAGTTGTGTCATTGTTTTCCATGGTATCTTCTACACGTGTGATTCTCTCTTCTATCTCTTGTATTCTGTTAATGATGCTTTTGTCTATTATTTCTGATCTCTTTCCTAGGATTTCTGTCTTCAGGATAGTCTCCCTTTGTGATTTCTTGATTGTTTCTACTTCCATTTTTTGATCCTGGATGTTTTTGTTTAATTCTATCACCTGTTTGGTTGTGTTTTCTTGTAGTTCTTTAAGAGATTTTTGTATTTCCTCTTTAAAGGCTTCTTTCTGTTTGCCTGTGTTCTCCTGTATTTCTTTAAGGGAGTTATTTATATCCTTCTTAAAGTCCTCTATGATCATCATGCAAAGTGATTTTTATCTGAATCTTACTTTTCCAGTGTAAATGGTATCCAAGACTTGATATGGTGGGAGAACTGGGTTCTGATGATGCCAGGTAACCCTTTGTTTCTGTTGCGTATGTTCTTATACTTGCCTTTCACTATCTGGTTATCTCTAGTGCTACCTGCACTCACTGTCTCTGACTGGAGCCTGTCTCTCCTGTTATCTTGCTTGTGTAAGAACTCCTCAGAGTCCAGCTGTCTCTGTGATCCTGTGATCCTGAGATACTGTGTGAAAAACCTCCTGTGACTCAGGCTGCCTCCTGAAATCCTATGACCCTGGGCATGCTAGAGCTCCTCTGAGCCCAGCTTCCTCTGGGTGTTGTGGGATCAGGTTCAGAGAAAGGGTCCTGGGTGTGTCAGAACTCCTGGAAATCCAGCTTCCTCAACTGCTCTGAGTACAGAGGATCCTCTGCTGCTCTGAGGACAGTGATTCCTCTGCTGTTCTGAATTCAGTGGTTCCTCTAGGATGTGTCATCATATGATTTCTTCACAGGAACAGACCAGCTACGAATCTGCCCCAGAAAAAAACCAGTATTATCATTATTGTTTTTATTTACTTATTCACTTTACATACCGCACACTGCTCCCTTCTAGTCAGCTCCTTCCACAATCCTTCCACCCATCCCAACTCCTCATCACCTCTAAGCAGTTGGGGTTCCCCCTACATGTCCCCCACCCTGACAAGTCAAGTCTCTGTGAGGCTAGGCACATCCACTCCCATTAAGGTAAGACAAGGCAGCACAACTAGAAGAACATATCCCACAGACGGGCACCAGTTTTTGCTGTAGCCTCCAGTTGTTTGGGACCCACATGAAGACCAAGCTACATATCCACTACATGTATGCAGAGAAGCCCAGGCCGTATATGTTCTTTGGTTGGTGGTTCAGTCTCTGAGAGTCTTAAGTGTCCAAGTAAGTTGACCCTGTTGGTCTTTCTGTGGATTTTCTATCCCCTTCTGGACCCTGAATCCTCCATGTTCTTCCAGAAGAGTCCCCAAGCTCCACCCACTGTTTGGCTGTGGATGACTGTACCTTTCTGAGTTGGTTCTTGGGTACAGCCTCTCAGAGGATGAAACATGTTTTCTTAAATACTCACTTGTTCTTTTTATTTTTATTTGTGCAAGAATCATATGTAGAACACAGTATGAAATTTTATGAAGCAATCATAAATACCATTAATGTATTTGTAATTGAGACATACAAAAGCCACTAGGGGATCCTTGTTAAAAGCAGAAAAACCTCAAAAAGAGGAAGATAACAATAGCAGATTGGATTCAGATAAAAGTACTAAATAACAGAAATTCTTATGAACAGAATCAAGACAATAAAGAAACAAAGTAGTTCCTAATAGCAAGCCCTTCTTTCATTAGATGGAATCATATGTACCTAGTGTGAAGACATTAATACATTGCAGGAAAAGGATACTTTCATTTAAATGAAGTTCAAAATTTGGCAGCACATGTGAGCATCTAAGGTTATGGGGCTTTTACATCTATATAATCCATCGGCATTGTTCATACCCACTAAGTGCTGATCAAGTGTTAACATTTAATGAAAATTGGTTTTTTGCCTTTATTTTTTGGGAGGGATGAATACTCATTAAATATATTGTGAGATATTTCATTCCAAAGATTAAAAATTTAGTGGGATGGTGACTCTGTGGCAGACATAATGAAGAGTATTTAGCTGTGAAAATTCAAAACAAAATGAAAATCAATGCTTCCCCTTCATGACAAAGTCCTAAGGGGCTTTAGAAAAGGCCCATGATGAGTGGGGGGAAAGGTAGGAAGGCGGCAGGTATGTAGGCTCACATCAAAACCCAAACTTGGTTTTCTTACTGATTACTAGAATTAATGTTAATTTCTAACAACAAGTGTACACTTCTTTTACTTTCTAATACTGATGTTTTATTTTGCCACCCCTATCACTATTATTGTTCCCCTTATCTTTGTGATAGAAATGGGAATTTGAGGCCTGCGTTCTTATTCATCATGAAACCTTTGCTCTCTGTATTTTCATTCTTCTGTGATAGCTTCTGCATGCTTCTGCTTATATGACATGTTAATGGAAAGCAGTAAAACTTGAAATAAGGTCATAGAATTTGGAATTATTATCACTGATAAAATTCAAATCTCAGTAACAGGAACTTTAAAACAATGATTCATTCTATTTTTTTTAAATACTCAACTGAGGCTAGCTGTATCTATAATAACTAAAATAAGGCTGTTTGCAACCAGAAAAGAGGTATTTACACATTCTGTAAACTTTGATTAGGAGTTATGTTGGACATGTAGAAGTCTGTAAGTATAGACTTAGAATTCCTGAATTTCAATAAAGGCTATTCTTTCTTACATGTGCACAGAAAGATAGCAGATAGACTAAGATCAGTTCTTAACTTGGGACGATAGTGGTTCCAAGCAGGTTAGAGTTACTACTGTTTTCCTTATAGTGGCCACTCCAAAGAAGAGGGTTTATTTTAAGAATTAGGAGACCTGGAGAGATGACTCAATAAAGATCACTTGCAGGTCTTACAGAGGCTGCCATTACCATGCATCTAGATCAGTAGCCTACAATTGCCTGCTCTCCAGTTCAAGGAGATAAAATGCCCTCTTCTAGACTCCAAAGGCACCTATGCTTAAGTGTAAATATTACACATACACACACATAATTAAAAATAAAATAAATTTAATAAAAAGCATTCAGTCAAGTACTCTGAGACTCAGAGATAGGAGGAAGAAAATTTTTTCCATCTTTGAACTGGCAATAAATAGCCCTAGAAATAGTTCTGGGTCCCAGATTACATGTTATTTTTAAAGAATCGGGGATATGAAATCTAAAATGTCTCTTCCAGCTCAAAAATTATTTTATCCTCTTCAAAGTAACTAGTTATTTTGTTGTTTTATATGTATATCTAACAATAGTTAAATCTGCATCTGCCATTGTCAAACAGAAAGTTATAATTCACTGTCATCTGTAACAGCCTTGTCACAGTCAGCCTGTAAGCATGCTCATTTTTCTTAATTATATTTTTTCAAATGCATGACATAGAACTTTTATAAGTATCAGGATTTAGATTACAAGGCACTTCTTATTTCAGATTTGATGACATATTTTTAAGGTTATTTCCCCCAGGGTTTTATATTAAAGAAAGTCATAGCCGAATCTAAATTTTGATGCAATTTACTTTTCCTCTAGGGGAAATTGTTTAGACACTCATTTAAACTAATAAAGCTTTAAGATCTTTGGATGTGAAATATGTTGGACTTTTATTTCCCTTAAATAGTGGTCATATATTTTTTTAAAAAGGGAAGGGGGGAACTATTGCAGTCACCATACTTTATGCTCTCTCAGTGCCTCTGTACAGAAGCAGATATACTGTACCTGTCATGTTAAAATCATGGGACATGATCAGGAAACGATGTCCAGAACTGCATAGGGGTAATAATGAAAAGAAGACCAAATTACTAGTAGAAAAAAAAAAGCAGTTTCAAAATACCACATTTTTAAGACCATAAATTCTTATCTGTCTTAAAAAGCAGAGTGCCAAGTCTCTTCCTAAAGCTAATTAAACTGGCTGAGTTATAAAGTCTTTAAAATGAGACAGAATGAGATGCAGACTTCTAAGTATAGAAATTCCTGCAAACACTGGGCTATTCCAACATTCTCTGAGTCTAATTGAAAGTGATTGTGATTGGTACTTACAAACATTTACTTAAAATGACTCTTCTTTTGGCCCTGAAAACGTTTTATCCCAAACTTCAATAAGATTTCCTTATAGTTCAATAAAGATAAAATATCTAAAATGCTCAGCTTCTTATAGTATCTCTCCCACTTTCATATTGTGGGTGGGTGTGGGATATGAGGTTGGGGGGGAATTACAAGATTTCTAAAGCTTGGGATAACTTCTCTCTTTAACTCTATACTTAAGCATAAACGAAGAGAAAATACCAGTTGTCATTTCCAGAACTAATTCCATTTTGTGTATGTGTGGATATATCATTATATCTCTGATATGATATATCATGCTGGAAATATGTATATGTGGTATGAAATCAAGTAGTTTCATATGTAAATGCTTCATGTTCATAGTATATTCATAGGCACTTTGCTAATAACATTGGTGGTCATCCATACTTTTTAACAAATACAGTATACAAATGTCAATAATAATAACAAATCCTAAATAATAACTTCACTATAGAGTATTTTCCAGCATATTTGTTAAGTTTTGATGAATTTTTGGCAACACCATTTTCATATGTCTTAAACTTATCATTAAAAGAGGTAAAGAAAATATATTTTACATTTGTGTACATGAAATGTACTTTACTAATCATATCCAATAATGTGGAAACTGGCTCACAAAATATTAAGTGATGATTATAAGTCAAATCGAGTCAGAAAAAATAGTAGAAGGTGACAGATCTCATATTTCTGAAGTATTTTATCATGACCTTATGATTTTAATTGGTATATCTATAAGCATTAAAATATTGTTGTTTTAGTTATCAGGCAAAAATAATAGCTTGGTTAGTCTGTGTTTATCACTAGATAAAACAATAGCTATAGTAGAAAAACAGAAAAAAATTAGTAAATAGACATGAACAAGACTATAGAATATATATGCAATTTGAAGTTCATAAAACTTATTTTAAAATCTTTGCAAGAGCAGAGCTAAAAACCACTTGAGGATCTTGGTTCTTTACAATTCAAAGAAATTGAAATTGTGTATAGTCACATAAAGTTCTATGTATGTGTAGTATGTTGATATTAACACCTATGCGATTTTATATAGTATAATGAAACGTTTAATTAAGTCAACTACAGTTAGGTAATAAACCATCTGCTTAGTATTTAAAAATCAGTGCCACGATTTTTAAAATGAAACTAGTCATTAAAACTAAGGTGAGTGTAATTAATGGTATACCACTTTCTGGAAACTGAGACCACAGAGTTAAGAGTTGGATGCCAGCATGAAATATATAGCAAAATACTATTTGACAGTGAGTGGATAACCTTTACAGACAATCCCACAGCACTAACCCAGGAAATTGTCATTTAGTACAGATTTTTACAATTTTAGGTCAGAATCAACAAAAAACATATCAACCAAGTGTAGAGCCACTGGACAAAGTACATGAGCCAACTCTGTGAGCTGCATTTCTTCTTTGCTTTTCTTATATAAAGAAAGGAATTAGTTTGTGCATGTTTGGAAATCACCAGGTCATAGTGAAATCCGAATGAAAATTATACAACAAAAGACCGAGTCCTCAGAAAATTTTCAAAATATCCTTGCTATATAAGCATTCTGGATGCCTGTGAAGCCAGAGTGTAGAAGCTTTGAGATCATGTGTTGTATGAACTCAGGGTTTAGAATATTGAAAGGAGATCACTTATATTGGTAGTAACTAAACTCCTTTTATCTGGAATATTTTTCAGTCTTTTTTTCCTATGTCAGTTCTGTTCAACCACCATGTTACCTGAATTTATATTTCAAAGCAGATGTTACATGGAATGTTTTATCTTGAATTTCCATTTATGAAGTACAAGTCAGCCCAGGCTTATTCAAGAACAAGTCAAAAAAAAAAAAAAAAAAAAAAAAAAAAAAAAAAAAAAAAAAAAAACATATGATGTATGTACCTGGTTAAAAAAAAAAAAAAATGTTTAGCTTTTGAATGATCCAGGATAACAAATTGAGTCCTAAATTAAACCCTATTGTATCAGACGACCAGTATGATTGGGATTTTTATTATTGTTATCTCTGTCCCTCAGCTAGGATTTCTGGCTTCCAAGTTCTTTACAGAGGTAGAAGATAAACTTCTAATATCCCTTGAAACAACCTTAGTGATCCTAAGGAAAAGGATTTTGTTAAGAAACTTGGAACAAAAATCTTCTAACTTGTACTAGTTGTATAGAACTCAGAGTTTAGTTTCTGGCTTTGTACTTTAGTTTTCTTTATGGTTAAGTGTATAAAGATTTGAAAGTCACAATTTTGCAACATAACTAAATAACTAAATAAATGCATATATATGCATTTATAGGATTAAATGCATATATAGGATATATATGCATTTATAGGATATATATTTTTATATATTATAAATATATATATTTATATATATAAATATATATATATTTATAGGATATATATATATAAATATATATATATTTATAGGATATATATATATATATATATATATCCTGCAAAGATGCCTTTGGAGATTAAAGATTTTATACATAATCACGCACACACACACACACATCCAGAAATGTTTGTAAACCATAAATGAGTATAGCTAAACATGACAATCTGTGTGTGCACACATAACCATGTCTTGAGCCATACATCAAGCAGGGCTCTACATCCTTTACTTGTTGTCATTCTGTCTATAGCTGTTTCTTACATGCACTAGTATTTCTGAAAGAACAGACCCACAACCAGGGAAGCATTCCCTGGGACTCTTAGAAAGGCAACTGTCAGAAATCTTGGAGTGAAGCTTGGTATTCTATGCTTAGCAAACCCTTCAAGGAATTTCTATATTTGTGAGACTTTGAGAATCACCTTTCAACGTCACATTCAACTCTCTATTACAGGAGGAGATCATAGCTGCCAATCAAGTTAATTAATCACGAGATGAGCAGAAGTGAGGACTTCCAGATTTATTTAAAATTAAAGATAATACAAATAAATTTTTACATGAATTTAGAGCATGGAAATTCTCCCTTAACTTGTTTATTTTAATTCAGCCAATGAATCCTATAGTCCTAACTCCTTAAATTCACAAGTTCTGATGAGAAACTGCATTTAAAATGATTTACTTGAGGATATTCTATAAATCTGTGCTTAGTGTCAGTCTTGTCCCAATGTCATGCTTAATCTACCATTTACCAGTTTATCAAATGGATATAATCTGTCTGGTGTGATAGCTCAGCAGATAAAAGCACTTACTGTCAAGCCCAATGACCATATTTTATCCCCCAAGATGCACATAGAGCAATGATAGAACCAATTCTTACAAATTGTCTTCTGACATTCTCTATAAAATATTGCACTCAGGTGCACATTCATGCTTGAGTATGTACACATGAACACACATACACACACACTCATACAACCTAAGAGCATTTGCTGCTCTTACAGATGATTTGAGATTAGTTCCCAAAACCCACTTGAGATTGCTTAGAACCAGCTGTAACTCCAGGTCCAAGGCACCCTATGCTCTATTTTTCTGGCTACTTTGGGTACCAGACATACATATGGTACAACAGCAAGCAATAGGGTGATTAGTCAACTCTTCTTCATGGAGTTAACAAATCTACTCAACAACATATATTAAATTCTTTTTTCCTATTATATTTCTAGCTGTCTGTAAAACATGTGGTTTTGTATTAATCTAGGTATATATATTTACACCTGTATGATGCTATTCTGATTATAGTCATTCTGTATTATGTGCAATCTAAACAAAGGGACAAATCATATGGTGATCTCATATTTTATTTCTAATAAGTTTTGTACTCCATAATGGCTACATACAAGCAGCGCCTTTAATTAAATTCTCTCCTCAGGCTATCACTGGGAATATGATTTCTATTTGTTTATGATTGTTGTCTCCTGTAATAGATTCCTATGGCCAGCAATTGGTCACTCAATTGTCAAGTAATGCCATGGTATGCAGGTTGGGAACCAGCTGTGATTTGTGTCCTCCATTTCTTTTCTCATGGTGTCCAGTTGTAGCTGTACACCAGGCTGAAGGGATGAAGCAGAGTTTGAAACAAGTTGGGTCTGCAGGATCCCATTCATCTGGAAGTGAGTGGGTGGGGAGGCTTCTTTAAGGAAGCCCTGCTTCAAGGATTTTAGTGTTACAGGTCTTTGGCACGAGGGTTGCATATGAACCTTAAAGAGTGGGAAGGAGTTTTCAGTGTGAGTGCAAAATTATTGGATGGAGCTTAATGTATTGTGAATGCCTCATTTACATAAAGAGACATTCCAGGAATCCCAGATACTTGAGGGGCAGGTTCTTATTGAGGAAAGAGGAAGTTGAACTTGCAGATTTGCCAAGAGCTACTTGACCTTCCTCAAGTAGCTGATGGGCTCCCCAGCAAGGTCAGAGAAAGGGTAGCCCTGCTGGAGGAGGGAAGTCCTCCATTTTATGCAGAGGTCTGTTAGCCTATGTCTTTATTGGAGAACTGAGTTCATTGATGTTGAGAGATATTAAGGACCAAGGATCATTGCTTCCTGTTACTTTTTGTTGTTAGAGGTAGAATCATGTTTGCGTGGTTCTCTTCTTTTGGGTTTATTGTGGAAAGATTATGTTCTTGTTTTTTTTTTTTTCCATGGGTGTAGTTTTCCTCCTTGTGTTGGAATTTTCCTTCTATTATCCTCTGTAGGGCTTGATTCCTGGAAACATACTGTTTAAATTTTGTTTTGTCATGGAATATCTTGGTTTCTCTATTTATATTAATATGGGTTTTAGTGGGTATAGTAAACCTCCATCCACTCTGCACACACCTAGAGGCAGCTTGACCCCTAGGAACTCTGACACACCCAGGATCTCAGACTCATAGCCAATCCCGGCTATTTACTTTGAGAGAAGAGATTTGAGAGGATGGTTTTCAGCTGACATTCATTCTAAAGCCAAGAAAAAAAAAACCCAGGTTCATTACTAAGTCTTTTAGTTAGGAGAGATGACAGAGGTTCTGGTTAGTCAACAAAATGATGAACTGGGTATCAGGTCTATGTTGTACCTTACTGACATAAATTGGCATAGTTATACTCTAATTGGAGTTTAAGAAAAAAGTTTTATTTTAACCGTAAGGATGATATGTAGGAGGAGATAAGGTGGGAGGAGTAAGAAGAGGGAGAGGAGGAGTAAGGAGAGGAGGAGCTAGGTGACAAGGGGGGGGGAAGGACATAGAGGCAGATGTTCGTGTGTCTGGGCCAGTCAAAGATAGTTGATATATCTAGGTTGGGTATTGGGTTACACTTCTGATTGTATGGGCATCTTGTTATTGAGCATTACCAAACTTATAAAGCCTTTGATTAACATTAAAAATAATTGTATAAAAGCAAAAAGGAGAAGGGGTATGGGATAGGGGTTTTCTAGGGAGGGGAAATGGGGAAAGGGGATGGTATCTGAAATGTAAATAAAATATCCAATAAAAATAAATAAATTTTTAAAAAATCCAGAACTATTCTCATACCATAGGAAATTTAAAAGTAGTATTAGTAGTAAGAGTTGTAGTAGTGGTCATGGTGGTGGTGGTTGTGGTTTGAAGAGGACCTGTGGGGGGGGGGAGATAAATGAATGGTTGTGTGTGTGTGTGTGTGTGTGTGTGTGTGTGCTTATGTGTTCATAAATATGCTTGTGTGAACTCTTGTACTTGTGGTCATGGATACCAGGGGTCAACATCCGATGTCTTTCTTAATACTGTTCCATCTTGTGTTTTAATTCAGGATCTCTCACTGAACCTGGAGCTCAGTGATTCACATAGGCTGGCCAACACTAAGCTCCAAAACTTATTGTTGGAGTTATAGCCTTCCTTCCTGATGCTAGGCTTTTATGTGAGTGCTATAGATATGATCTTAGCTCCTCATACCATATATCATATACCTTATGATCTCACATACACTAGATACAATTCATTTTAAATCTTTCCTTGCCAAGTGAAACCCCAGTGTCAGAAATGCCTAATTGAGGCTTCGTCTCACCCTCCATTTAAATTATATAAATATATTTAACAAGCTTCTGCTGTAGTCAGTTTCCATCCTATGTTTTAAATATCTCTTAGTGTTTGGTTGTTTCTTCCTGTATTCCCTCTCTTCCTCACCTCCTCTTACCACTCACTCATTTAATCATCTTCTTCCAATCTCCTACATGATCTATTGGCTAAAATTCGATGATTTCTGGGATTTAATTTTACTACAATTAGAAAACTTCCATTTGAAAGGATTTTAGGCCGTATATTTTGGAGAATATGAAAAAGTAATGAAATTCTTAGTTTCATCATCTGTCTTGTTTCCCCAGTGCCTCTGGCTCCATCTCCCCCGCCCCCAAACACACACACACTAGGAGGCCTCACTGAATGGCCTTCAAACCAATCAATAACTTATTTGCCTTCAATTTAACACTCATGTCTTTCTTTTTATGTGATAGCATTTCTTCAAAAAAGCAGAGTTTAGACTACTATGGAAACATTATTTATACAGTTTTATTTATTATTTTTATTTTATGTATATACCTGAGTGCTTATATATGTATGTGCATCAAGTGCATGCCTAGTGTTCAGAGAGGCCAGAAAAATGTCAGATCCCTTGAAACTGGACTGACAGGGGTTGTAAGCAACCTGGTGTGGGTTTGGGTGCCAAACTCAAACTCTCTGCAAGAGCGACAAGTATCATGTTTGTATGTGGATGTCAGAAGACATTCTGTAGGAGTTGGTTCTCTCATTGCACCCTGTGGATCTTAGGTACCAATTCAGGTTATCAGGCTTTGACAGCAGATGTGTTTATCTGCTGAGCCATCATACCACCTGGATTATATCCATTTTGATAAAGCAGTAAATGGTAGATTAAATATGAAGTCTGAATAGGACTGACACTAAGCACAAATTTACAGGACATCCTCAAGAAAATTGTAAGTAGAGTCTTTCATCAGAACCGGTTCATTTGAAACTATTACTATAAAACTCAATGAAATAAATTATAAGAACATTTCAAATGCAAAATTCACTTCTACATTGTTGGGTCTGTATTTAGAGGTGTTTGCAATTCATACTTTGGGCCTTGAAATATCTTGGTATTTCATGGTATTCAAAGGTATTTCAAGGTATTCCGGAAATTGTGTCACATTGTGTTTTTACTCAGAAAGAGGGTGATTTTCTTGTGTAACAAATACCTTTGGCACATTGAAAATGATTTCAAATATAATAATATATTTAAATCTACTAGATTCTAATAGAATCTACTAGAAGAGCCTTAGTGTGAAAGACCAGCCATGTTGTCTAAATAAAGATTAGTCCAGGAAATTTCTGAACCACTAAAACATTTACAGTCCCCAAGTTCTAATCATTTAGTTTACTATAACCTTGAAAAAAACCAATCACAAATCATACTATATTTTATAACACATGATATATATATATATATATATATATATATATATATATATATATATTGATCTGTAGTATTGCTCATCTCCAATATCCACATCAGTAATGATTTTCAATAAAATATATCATTTATATAAAATAAAAGTAAAATACTATTTTAGGTCAAAAATCATTCTCTTCATTTGTTGTTCTTATAGAGTTTTGGAATAATAGAGGACTCAAAAAAAATATATTTCAAGAGTGTTAGGTCACAAAGAGCATAGCTGAATAACTCACAGAGGAAATCAGCATTTACCTCCCAATTTAGAGCCCCATCCTTACATTAACTACCCTCCCTTTATGCTTTGACACTTCTCTGTCCCATTGTGGAAAACACAATGTCATCAAATCATTTGGTTTTCCTGTCTTCTTAGAATTGCTCAGAAGAATGACTTTATATTCTTGATGTTAATGACTCTATCCGGTAATGCACTGGAAAGTCCCTCATTTACCACCATATATGCTACATTGCTTGTTAGTTGAGTTGATAAAAAAGAGTTGACTGATACAGTATGCAGCAAAGGAAATATGATATGGTTTTATTTTGAATAAGTCATAGAGGCTACAATGCTATATTTACAACAATAATAATAAGACAGGGAATAATGGCATCCTAAAATTTAATGAGGTAGTTTAATTTAAATGTATGATGTTAGCTTGTGTCAACCTACTAGCCATTGCAAGCAGCACATTTTTTAACAACCTTGTGCAATGGGGCTTTAAATTACTATAATTAAATTAAGCCATAACCTTATGCAAGCAATATATGCTATTTATACTTTGTTTGTGTAATCATACCTGCTTAGTGAGTAAACAAGGGAGGAAATATCAAGTGGCCTAATAAGCCATGCTATTTGCAACTTTTCAAGAAGAAAATATTTATTATCTATTCATATCCAGATATGTCCATCACAAATTTGTTGGTTTGAGAAATTACCATTGAATATATCTTTAACTGCTTTCCAATGTTGAAAGAACTGCACAATGAGGATAGGAGTTTGTATCTACTAAATGTAGCTATATGCCTTTATATTGATTTCCAGTCTAATGTAAAAATTATGGATCCAGAGAAATAGAGTGCTAACTTGATATAGTGGTGCAGTAAGAATTTTAAGATCGAAAACAGTGGATTCTGAAAGCAACTTAAAAGAACTGTTTTCTTCTTGTTATTCTGTTATTATCTCCATAAACTGTGAGTTGTGACAATTATTTTGTGAGGATTTTTCATTGGGTACACGATAGTTCCTCCTGGTCTGATGGCTGTCATTGGAAAGAGAAGTAGAAGAAGAAAGAAGTGTTTGCTCCTCTTCCTTCCTATGACTTGAAATATCTGATAGTACATGTGATGTGCTTTTAACCCTATTGTTTTCAGGTCTGACTTCACATCAGATATTGAAGTTCTTGAAAGTAGAGAATATAATTTATTATAAATCTATATTAATTATCTAAATGTCCTATACAGAACTACTGAAAGAAAATTTCATGAAAGAAGATAAATTGTCTTCAGATGCTTTACTTGTTAAACTCCCAGTTTTACCTGTGCACTTCTGAAATGCTTTAAATTTCTGTATGGAGATTAGAACAGCTGGTGAGAGTGGAGTCGATGATGTCATGGCATTTGTTGCGTTTACTTTCACTTTTAAGCAAATTCCAGATTCATAACTGTATCAGTTTTAAGCAGTTTTCCTGTATCATCCCAGTTTTCTGTACAGTTTGAAAGTTTTGATGATGAAGACAAATGAACCACTGAAGACTTCATGTACAATGCTGTGATATAGTTACAGCAATGAGGCATTTCATTTTCTCCTTTTTCTCATTGAGCGATACTAAGTGGACAAAGACTAGCTCTAATATGACATCACTGTCATCATACTTCATCCTTTAACTACAAGTTGTAATAAAGTCACAAAAGAACTTGAATTTATACTTCGAATAGCAGGTAGCTGAATGTGTGTGTATAGGATTATGAGGTTGTTGTTGTTTTAATAATATACTATATACTGACCCTAAAGCCAACTTATACTGGCTCTGATGCCTATCCCAGGCTACAGTTTGACCTTGACCACAGAACTTCAACTGCCTTGTGCTGATCATAAGGAAAATTCAGTGCTTGAGTTAGTCAAGTTCTTTGGAGCCTTCTAAACAAAGCAAGCTGATCCCCTGTAAAATACAAATCAAGATGTCAGTGTTACTAATTAAAGAAAACAAGACCAAGGAAGTAATTTCTAAACATAAGGACCTGCATGTATCAAGGGGTTAAAGAGTTTTCTCCAAATAGGAACAAGAGAGCACTATGCATTTATTGTTTTAACAATCATTATTTATGACTTAATTTTTCCTTGTTGTCATGTGAATAGTTGATGGTTTAATATGAAAAAACTGAATGTTAACACAAATAGCTAATGGATAAGAGTAGAAATATGTTCCTCTGTATATGATTCCACTCTGTGTAAAATTACCAAATAGTGATACTGTTAGTACCATTCTGGCAAATGTAAGTGAATCTTGATGCACGATTTATTTTTCTTGTCTCTGGATTTGTAAACCAGGAAGCTAATTAGTTTGAATATCTCGTTTAGAACATCTTCTTTTTTTATAATCCCTGAGCACGGAAAATGTCCGTATTTAGTAAAAGAAAACATAGTTCAATGTCATTATAAGAACATAATTGTTATTATATTTATCTTCCTGTAAATGAGGGCAAAGGGCTAGGGTCCATGTTTTTGAACTGCTATATTATTAAAAAGAGACAATGTTTTCTAAATCCTGAAGATCTTATCAAAAATTGAGCTGAACCACGAGGCAGGAAATAATTTTCAGAAATACCTCATTTATTTTGAAGGCAACTAATTATTTTATATTATGTTATTAGTTATATATTAAGTTATGATGCATACTTTTTTGCTTTTTTGGTTGCAATATTTGCATTAGATTTCTTCAAATTAATCTTTAGAGAAAATATACTTTTAAAAAAATGTGTGAGTCATTAACTGTATGAAAACCATTAGCACTATGCTAAATATCTGTATTATCTATTCAATTCTTAAAGTACTCCACAAACCATATAGTTGTGCTCATTGTATAGATGAGAACAGGATGATTCTGGAACAGGAGCTATTGGACATTGTATTGGGGATAAGCCATGGTGTCTAGATTTTGATCCTGAGTGTGCTTTTAAATTCATCACCGATTTCAATAACGTCATTGAAAAGTTAAGTGTCAGCCTGTTAATTTAGTAACATCTAATAGATGATCATGGGAGTGTTCACGGAATTTTGTTATTGCCTTGCTTGTTCTTTGGCAGTGTTTATTGTCTTGCTTGTTCCTTGACTATTTGCATTCATTGTATTGCCCATCTTTATCTTACAGTCTATGCATAAGTATTGTTAATAACTCTGTCTGGGGGTCCATTTTCAGGTTGAAGCCAAGTACTTTGGCTGCTAACATGTTGATGTTGTTAAAGACAAGCTTTAACATGATGGGCAGGAATAAAAGTATTTCCAGGAAAAGAAGGGCTACCATGATCAAGCTATATATATGTGAGTCTTGAAGCTTGACCAAAATAAAAATACTGACCTCAGGCTATGGGTAATTTCTTTCTTTATTTCTTCCCTGACCAATTTCATTGAGTAGAGCATTGTTCAGCTACCATGTGTATATTGGCTTTCTGGGTTTTTTTTTTTTTTTTTTTTTTTTTGGTTGTTTTTAAAGATCAGCCTTTGTCCATGTTGATCTGATAGGATTATTTCAATATTCATGTATTTGTTCTGGACTGTTTTGTGACTGATTACATGGTCAGTTTTAAAGAAGGTACCATGAGGTGCTGAGAAGAAGGTATATTCTTTTGTTTTAAGATGAAATGTTTTATAGATATCTGTTAAATCCATTTGGTTCATAACATCGGTTAGTTTCACTGTGTGTCTGTTCAGTTTATCTTTCTATGATCTGTCCATTGATGAGAGTGTGGTATTGAAGACTCCCACTATTATTGTGTGAAGTACAATGTGAGCTTTGAGCTTTAGTAAGGTTTCTTTTATGAATGTGGGTATCCATGCATCTGGAGCATAGATGTTCTGAATTGAGAGTTCATCTTGGTAGATTTTTTCATTGATGAGTATGAAGTGTCCTTCCTTATCTTTTTTTGTTAGCTTTTGGTTGAAAATCGATTCTATTCTATATTATAATGGCTACTCCACCTTGTTTCTTGGAACCATTTGCTTGGAAAATTGTTTTCAATCTTTTTGCTCTGAGGTAGTGTCTGTCTTTGTCACTGAGGTGCATTTCCTGTATGCAGCAAAATGCTGGGTCCTGTTTCCATATCCAGTCTGTTAGTCTATGTCTTTTTTATTGGGGAATTGAGTCCATTGATGTTAAGAGATATTAAGAAATAGTGATTGTTGCTTCCTGTCATTTTTGTTATTAGAGTTGGAATTTATTTTGGCTATCTTCTTTTGGGTTTGTTGAAAGATAACTTTCTTGCTTTTTCTAAGGTGCAGTTTTTCTCCTGTTGTTGGAGTTTTCCATCTATTATCCTTTATAGTGCTGGATTTGTGGAAAGATATTGTGTATACTTGGTTTTGTCATGGAATATCTTGGTTTCTCCATCTATAGTAATTGAGAGTTTTGCTGGGTATAATAGTCTGGGCTGGCATTTGTGTTCTCTTAGGGTCTGTATGACATCTGCCTAGGATCTTCTAGCTTTAGCATCTCTGTGGAAAAGTCTGATGTAATTCTAATACGTTTGCCTGTATATGTTACTTGACCTTTTCCCCTTACTGCTTGTATTATTCTTTCTTTGTTTTCTGCATTTGATGTTTTGATTACTATGTGATGGGAGGAATTTCTTTTCTGGTCCAGTCTATTTGAAGTTCTGTAGGCGTCTTGGATCTTCATGAGTATCTCTTATTTTAGGTTAGGGAAGTTTTCTTTTATAATTTTGTTGAAGATATTTACTGGCCCTTTAAGTTGGAAATCTTCACTCTCTTCTATACCTATTATCCTTAGGTTTAGTCTTCTCATTGTGTCCTGAATTTCCTGGATGTTTTGGACTAGGAGCTTTTTTTACATTTTGCATTTTCTTTGACTGTTGTGTCAATGTTTTTATGGTATCTTCTATGCCTGAGATTCACTTTTCTATATCTGGTATTGTGTTGCAGATGCTTGCATCTGTGAATCCTGCTCTCTTCTAGGTTTTCTGTCTCCAGGGTTGTCTCCCTTTGGATTTTCTTTAATATTTCTATTTCTTTGTTTTAGATCATGAATGGTTTTGTTCAATTCCTTCACCTGTTTGGTTGTGTTTTTCTATAATTCTTTCCTATAATTTTTGTGTTTCCTCTTTAAGGGCTTCTACCCGTTTACCTGTGTTCTTCTGTATTTCTTCAAGGGAGTTATTTATGTCCTTCTTAAATTCTTCTATCATCACCATGAGATGTGATTTTAAATCCTAATCTTGCTTTTCAGGTTTGTTGACTCATCCAGGACTTGCTGTGGTGGGAGAACTGGGTTCTGATGATGCCAAGTAGCCTTGGTTTCTGTTGCTTAAGTTCTTGCTCTTGCTTCTTGTCATCTGGTTATCTCTAGTGTTAGTTACTCTTGCTATCTCTGACTGGAGCTTTTCTCTTCTGTGGGTCATGTGATCCTGTGATCTTAGGTATATCAGCACTCCAGAGAAGACCTGCTCTCTCCTGGGTGGGATTTGTGTCTGGATTTGGGGCTGTGGTATCCCATAGCTTTAGGTTCAGAGTACAGATGGAGACCTGAAGAGCACATGAATTTTTTCTGAGCAAATATTATTCTAACAATATATAATTAGTATACTTGACATTTTTGAGTACGTCTCAACAATTACAATTGAAATCATACTCAATAGTCATTGGCTACTTCTATACTTCATGATGACAGAATATCCCTAATTAGCAATAATTGGATAGAAAGGACCATGCAGCAAGTGTGTGTAATTGCAAATTTGGGTTTTCTAAGCAAATAATAAATTATTTTCAATGATTCTGTTTCTAAATGACAATATTTTAGGATAAAAAAGAAAATCAAATTACTTCACTGATTGACTATCATAAGACATTTCTTAGAGCTAGATCTTATTTCTCTTCCCGTTTCTATCTTAACATTTTAAATTATTACAGTTGAAAAAATTTATCTAAATTTTTTATATCATTTTGGATTAATTGATAGTGGGACTATATACCTACACACACACAGGCGTGTGTGTGTGTGTGTGTGTGTGTGTGTGTGTGTTTGTGTGTGTGTATTATTTTTTGGATCACAATGAGAAGCAAAACTTTTACTGCTTTTTCTTGAAGATCTCCTTGCTTAGTTTAATCTATCTCACAATCAAAGTAAACTCATAATTTTGCTGAAGTCTAGATTCCTGCTGAGACACTGTGATCCTGTGTTTTCAAATGCCTCCAGGTTGATTCAAGGCTGCTGACAGAAAGACAACACAGCTAGATCTAATCCAGATCTGATCACTGAGTTACTTAAGTGTTATAATTCCAGATTTAGTGTTTACAGTCCCTGACTGCCCCCCCCACCCCACTCTCCAGCAAGAAAAGTATTCCTCAGAATCCCAGAAGGTAATGGTTACAGAGTCATTGTGACCTACTAGCTGACACTGACCTTCATGCTAGACTGGGTTTCAGCCTGTGAAACTCCACCTCTCAATTCCTATGCTTTCTACCACAGATAGTTTTAAGTCATAGATGACTACAACAATGAGAATGTAACATATACATTCTGATGTGGCCTAATCAGACTTGATGAAATTTTTGGCTACCAAGTAAGTGAAGTTGGCACAATGTATAGTGACTTTGTGATAACGAGGAGAGAAGAGGATATTTAGTGGCAGTTTTTCAAGTCTTTCTGCATGAAAACAAATCAAGATGTCTTGACAGGTCTGAAGAAGCTGTCCTTATTTTGGCATTTTCTTTCTTCCAATACTCTCTGAATATGTTACCTCAATTTCTCATAAAGCTACAGTTACAACCCAGGAATTTTCCTAGAAGTAAAATCATATTTCAGAGTTGTCAGTTGCGAATAGCCTGAAGAGGTTCTCCTCTGGTCAAAAGTCTCATATAGGATTCCAAATATGTGGTCTTCAATTTCAGTAAAAACTTTACCTTGCCACATCTTTCACATCTTCAGGCTTATTTGATGCTGTCTTCTTGCCAAGAAATAGTGCAGACAACTATTTTATTGGCACAATATACAGTAATTAAATTTCTTCTACAGGAACACTATCTGAGACACTAAAGAAGATATTATGATTAATGGCATGCACTGTACTCAGAAACCTTGCAACATAGTAGAGAGATAAAATCATAGATGTTAGTTTCAAACAACATGACCAAGGCAAGTTATAGAAGTAAGAATTTACTGGACTTATGAGATATAAGAGTCTGTCATGACAGGGTGTCATGGGCTCGGTGGCCAGAGCAACAAGCTGGAGAACTCACATCTTGAACCACAAGAAGGAATTAGAGATAACACATTGGAAATAGGGAGTGGCTTTACGATCTTAAAGTCTGCTCTCAAGTGATGTATTCCCTCCAGCTAAGTCACATCTGTCAAACCTATCCAAACAATACCACCTACTGTTGACCAAGTATAAAAACCTCTGAGCCTATAGGGGATGTTCCATTCAAACCACCACTGCATGTGCATGGATTACAGGTTAGAAAGAAATAAAGGAAACAGTTCCATCAAACCATGAGATGACTTCCAGCCCTAAGCACTGTTTGGTCATGTTGACAGAATCTATGACAACACTTCATGGAACTGGAGAACTAAGAAAGCTACTCAGGAACTAGAAAGAATTTTGTTGTTGTTGTTGTTATTGTTGATGTTGTTCTGATTGTTTTAAATCTGAAAAAGGTGAGGTGACAGTAAGGAGGGTTACTGTTGAACAAGGTATCATGTGAAGACAGAAAATATTATCTAGAAAGTAGAAGCCTGGTGTACAATTTACAAGCTTGGCAGTAAAAACCAATGGCAGAAATGGAGAAACCTCACTGAAACAGTGTAAGGATGTGCCTACTATGTGTGTATGTACCTACAGAACACTCTCTGGCAGATTTTATTATATTTAGAAAAGAGGAGTTATGTTTGAAAGCAGAAAGTTGACACTCCTAAGAGATTTTTTTATAGTTTTTTTTTATAGTTGATTAAATGATATATTGGGAGAGAAGCTGATGAGTCAGGTGTCAGGAAGGCAGTGAGTGTTAAGGTTGAAACCTAAGATCAAGGCTCCCAAAGTCCTGATCATACGCTCAAGCGTGTCTGTATCTTTAACCTTAGGGAGACTGGAAGGTTCATCTGCCTGCTAAGGATTTCAGAAAGAGGGAGGCAGATTCAATCCATATCCAATGGACAGATGGCAAAAGGCAACACGTGACTCACTTTTACTTGAAATAACCATAAAAAACAATTTCACATTTAACTTCCTTCTATATTAGGGATCGCTTTACTGAAACTAGATTCCAAAAATATTGATGAACTTTTAGTTTCAGAAACATACAAACTTTTTTCTCTACCCATGCTTCAGGTGCACCCTTTTCTCCCAAGATACACGACTTGCCACTGAAAAATTTCAATGTTAAAATTACATTTGGCTAAGCCATCATATTTAATTTTTTCATAAACTGTGTTATTACCTCCTAGGCACTTTCTGCATCACATTTGTTTGAAGGAGATAATACATCATCATAGCTTTTCACAGCTAAGTAGAGGATTTTAATGAAAATGCCACTTTTAATATGAAATCTCAATAGTATGTAGTCATGGTTGTTCCACTTGAGATATTAGTGTCTGGCAATTTTTTTCCCTCTAGAAATCAGTAAAACCAGGTGGAAGGGATTTTGTTTGAAGCACAATGTTAAAGCAGTTGCAAGCATATCTTTCTTTAGATAGGACATGCAGTGTTTATAAAGTCACTACATTTCAGCTATGTTTCCTGTGCTTTTCTATTCATATCAGGCTCCCAAACATAACAGAAATCAAATAAGCAATTAAATCTAGAAAATGATAGTCAATATGTTTCTGCATTTTAAAAGTCTACAGTTTTATATTTGTTTTTAAAAATAAATAATAAGACTGAAATAGAATTTAAAATATCTGAAGTGTTCAATTGTGTAGGGATGGTATCACTTTACTGAGGAAAAGTAAGCCTTATATATATGACTTTCTAATGATGTACATTCATATAATCTTCTCCCCTCAACTTCACAAAATGCCCGTATCAATTATTTAGGAGGGAAGATATGTGTAACTTAAAAAATAAATGTGACATACCATTACATAATTTAAGCCAAAATCAAAGGGAAAATCATGAAGATATAAATATAGAAAAGTCATTCATTCACTAAAGCTACATTGAGTACATGCTATGTGTCAGGTGGTATGGGGCAGAGACACTGAGGTATGAAGATTGGCAGCAGGCATGCAGAGAGGGACTTAGAGCAAAGCAAGAAGATTGGATTGGATTCTCGGTCTACAGCCTTCAGTGATCAGAAATACCCTTGGCTATTCATGAAGCAAAAGATTGAGGTGGAAATCACTGGGCAGGTATGGACATTGAGAGAGCAGACACAACATCTATAGAGCCATCTCAGTGAGTATCCATCATCTGATTTTGTGCTCAGTGGGAGATTGTGGATTTCAGGGGTGGGCTGTATTCATTTTCTTACTGTTGTCTTGTCACCAGCTGGGACACAGCAGCCACTTAATAATGACTCTCTGTGATTTCAGTTGATAATTGGATAATGGCATGGAGTTTGTGGTATTGCTGCTGTTGCTGTTAAATTTTCCAAACATAACATTTCAAAAGTTTTGTCCATTATACCTTCTGCCACACGTTATGCCAGTCATCACCACTGCAGATGTGTAATACTGCAGGGTGCACATACTGCCTGACTGCCCAGCAAATCAGTCCAATTAGCCAAGAAATATAGACAGATTTAAAAGAAATGAATCCAGTAAATTATGCATTTACTTTCATTGTATTCACACCTCACATGGAAACAGGGTCATTTTGAATTGTGAACTTATACAATACCCTGTCATAATGCCTAAGGAAGAAAAGTATGGTGGAATATGATTTAAGTATACATAGAATTGGTAATAATTATCACAAAGATAAAATTTAAAATCTTTGCTTATTAGCATAATATATTTTTATTATGTGACCATTACTTTTCAATTATTTTACTTTCTCTTTTGGTCAGTAGTATTCATGGATATAAAGTTGTATATTTGACAAACAATAGGAACTGTTTTGGATATTTTTGGCCATTTGTTCATTTGTGAAAATACGGCAAAAGAATTGTATTTAAAAGGAAGTGTGGAGTAAAGTAGATTTTCAGGTATCTTTTCTACCATGTATCTGTCATTATATACAGACTTCAGATTAAAAAACAAATAAAAAGAGGTTTTGTACATGCTATCCCAACTGCTGAGTTAATGTGTGTAGCTTCCCTACTGTGAACAGAGATAATGTTTTCTTATAGGACTCACCACCTCTGGCTCCTACATTCTTTCCTCCCCTTATCCACAATGATAGCAGAGCTATCATGGAGCTGTTGGCTATGGTTAGCTTCTGAGTGAGAGAAAGAAAAGTTTTCTCTCCAAGTATAAACCCTGATAAGTTGATTGCTTTCCCGTGAAAGGCAACACATGCAAGAATGTTTGAGGAGAATAAGCGGATCATGAAGCATGATTATAAAACAAATAAGACTCGGCATTGGGTGGATAGGAGAGAGGGGGTGGATCTGGGAAAAGTTGGGAAGACTAAATTTACAATACAAATATGAATATAATCAAAACATTTTGTATGAAACCCTCAAAGAACTAATTTTAAGAGAACATAAGAAACCTTCCATTTAAGGTAATTAAAAATAAAAATTTAAAATGAAAAATTGGACACTGTATTGTTTTCTCATATGCATATATAAAGATGGTCTCAGAAATTATAGGCTATTAAATGAAAATCCCAGGACCAAGGTTTAGCTACCTTCTTATGATCACTGGCCAAATGGGCTCCTGTGGATATGAAAAGCATATGGTCTATTAGAACTGTTTTTGGTTGACCAACGTAAGTAGCTGCTTATAAGTAGACTAGAGTAGACCACACAGTTTGCCTGAAGGACCCAAACAAATCAAGATGAAGCCAAGCTGGAAGCTCCCTCTCTCATGGTTAGGCCTCATGAGACCAGAAGTTTACTTGTTATGTGTATATTATGTATGCTCACATCACATCTATCATGAGTCTGTACTCAACCCACCATTAACTACAGGTATTAAAAATAAATAAGACAAAGACATGCTTTCTGAAAAAAAAAATGGAAAGATATGACTTATGAGAACAGGATAAGTCAAGGCAGCATACCATACTGGATTATTTGGAACTGAATTCAATAGTTGTTTTTTTTTTTTTAAAGCAGTGAAAAGGTTATTAAGGAAATCAGACAGAGGTACAAAATAAATGTTGAAAGTGAGTCTAAAAGACTCTTATAACTGCAATAAGCATAGACAAAGATAAGTTGCTTCATACATGAAGAAAACTCCCTGGATGAGCAGTAGGGAGACACTGGACAATGTCCTGTACCTTGCTGAGCTTTTGATGGATAACACAGAAAGAGAGTGGTCAGCAGGTGGAACTGCTTATTGGGGGGGGGGTCAGAAAAAACTGAAAGTTGGCCTTGAAAATGCCTTGGGCCACAGAGAATCAGTGCAGTCCAAAGGTGGGTTGCAGTGCTCTGGGACCTGCATTGTGCCTCCCCTGCCATCTCCATCACTTGCTCTGTAAATTTAGGTGAGGTTGAAGCTAAGACACTTTTTCCATTCACCAAATGCAGATAGTAATCTTACCAATGCTCAGAAACTACTGTATGTTTTAGAGAACGTAAAATTATGTTAGAACAATATTAGTTTCAATGAGTTATATCTAATTAGAGAGAAAAATCATCAAGGCTATATATTAATTAATTTCCTGTTATTGTGGTAAAACACCCTTAAACTTAAGGGAGAAAGGCTTTGCTCTGATTCACAGTTTACGGATATAATCCTTCATGATAAGGAAGTTGATATAGCAGGAGCCTGAAACAGCTGGTCATATTACATTCAAAATCAGAATGCAGAATATGAGCAGGACTGAGCTCTCTTTCTGCATTCTATACAGCCCAGGGAATGGTCCCACCACATTAATGGTTGGTTTTCCTGCATAGATTGACCTAATCAATCACAGAGGCATGTGAGAGGCTAAATAATCTTTTACAGGTGGCCAAGAGGCTTGTTACCTAGGCAATTATAGATCCTTTCAAATTGACAATAAACTCTAAGCATCATAGGGTCCCAACAAAGCTGATTTTGTCATCTGCTGTAGTATATTTCACATGCAGCTGTCCAAAACTTCCCATCATTTCTAGGTAGCTCCTTAGAGTTTTTGTTCAATCTGACTTCTGCACTTCATCAGACTTTCTAAACTGCAAATCACTTTCCATACCGACCTACGTCAGATCAAGTTCAAGTTCCTGACACAGATTCTGGAGTCCAGGTTTGTCTTGACCCACCTGCACCACCATAGTTAGAACTCCTAAAGTCAGTCTCTGTCTCTCTCTCTCTCTCTCTGTCTCTCTCTCTCTCTCTCTTTCTCTCTCTCTCTCTCTCTCTCTCTCTCTCTCTCTCTCTCTCTCTCTCTCTCTCTCTCTCCTCTCTCCTCCCTCTCTCCCTCTCATGTACACACACATGCATGCACATGCCTACCTCTGGGACAGTGTGAATTTGGAAATATTATGCCCTCCGTAAATGTAGTTATTAGGTGGTGTTAGAACAAATAATGTAAGAAGAAAAGATTGACATGTGGTAGATGTGAACACACTAAGAGATGGTTGAAAGATGGTCACAAATGGAGAAGAGGTCATCTTTTAGGTTGGATTGTCTTGATGACACTGGAAGTAAAACATGCAGTATTATGGCTATTTTGAGGTGTTTCTTATAATATTTAACTTCTCTTTAAAAAATAATTATTCTATATTCAAGTAACAAAAGAACACATGGTGAAAAATATCTCTGTCATCTCATGAGTGTATCATAGCCACTCACTGTAAGTTTCCTGGGAACTCATCAAGTACTCTTTAAATTTCGATATAGGGGGAAATGAATATGCAAGTCCCCCATCTATACTTGTTTTGCAATCATAGTTCCCAGTAGTTCATGCACAGGTTTATTCCAAGATTATTGTAAAACCTCATAACTTCAGCAAGAACATTAATGAGTTATTTTGAGACTCAAGTCTTAGATAGTAGAATAAGATATGAGATGGTGATATTATCAATATTGTTCAGAAGTTTTCTTTTCAATTTTGCTAATAATCCACAGTTTTCCTACTCATTGAAATTGCTTTTTGAATCACAAACTTGAGTTCTATATAGGAGGCCTATTTAAATACTTTATATGCTTTTACAGAAATCTGCCTGTGCACCATGTTTTAATAGTTGTTATGGATCTCAGCCCTTTTTTGGTAGACTTTACTCAACAATCTATATTTCTTCATTCAGGCAATTTTGAGGGTCTTTAGCCCCAATGTTAATGTCTGGTATGTAGCAGATGCTTGGTGAATATCAGTTTAATGAATAAATTTTAGAATGACCTTTTTTAGATTAGAAAATATTGCATGGTACTAGAATAGTATTTAATGGGAAGATTACTGTTGCTATTGCCTATTCTTTTAAGATAGATAGTATTTCCACTCAGAAACAATGACATATCTTGCTCCTGCTATTCTTCAGTCATTATTTAAAATATTATACATATAGTTATGGCAACTTTAGAATATGTTTATTTTAATGAAGCATTCAATTTACTGTAACTTTCAACTAGTGTTTGTTCATAACACTGAATTCTAATTCTTATTTTTATAAAAACAATTAGTCAAATCAGGATTAAACATTACATTTACACAGCTGCAGTTCATGCCTACTGACTTCTGATAAACATGTCCCGAAACACTGTTCCAGATGCAGAATAAAGATAACTCATGGACATGACAGGTTTCTTGGCCGTTGTCCATATTTTATTTACCCAAAGCACCAGAAAATATTACTTGCTTATACAATACTGAGTCTCACAAGATCTTTCAGAAAACACTGATAGTTTAGTAATACATAATAAAAATAATTCTATGCAGATTTTAAAAACCATTAGAGAAGAAATATGCTGATTTCCAAGTATCTTACATAACATTTAATGCCACGCAGATATGTCCTTCTTTCCTTTCCAAATTAATACTTATTCATTAAACCGATATTCACCAAGCACCTGCTAAGTACCAGACACTGACCTAGGTGCTAAAGACCCCCAAAATAACCTGAATGACCTATTAACAACAAACTGTCAAAATTCATAAGATTGACAGGTTTTGGAATTAACTAAGTGCTTCTGTAAGCATTTTCAAGATCAGAGCATACATCCAAACAGAAGAAAATTTGACATTCTAAATTCAAAGATAAACTTGTTTGATATATTGTTTAAATATGGTCAGGAAACCAATTGTATTACTTGCATATTAATTTTTGAGAAGTTGGTAAATAGTGATTTTCATCTAATAGCATTGTAAGTGAAAGTTATTTATAATGGAATTATAGATATTTATAGTACAATTCCATTATATAGCTGTTTTATATTTAACTTATCATGATGACTCTAACATTTGCTAATTTTAACAGACACACACGTGTGTGTGTATTGTATAAAAAACAAATGAGACAAACAAAATCACTCATCATACCAGTGTCTCCGATTCGTCTTTGAGTAAACTTTACCATTCTGCCAACTCTAACATGAGTAAAATAAATAAACCACCACTGCGTACTTTTACCATGGAAGTAACTTTGGCGGAAAGTAAGGAGGTTGACATTGTGTAGCCCGGGTTGTCATGGAACTTGCTCTGTAAACCAAGCTGGCCACAAACTCACAGAGATATGCTTTCTTCTATCTCCCTCGTACTGGGATTAAATTTGTGTACCACCACTACCTAGTTGGAAGTAACAATGTTATTTCATTAAAATTACACATTGACAATGTGCTTAAAGCTCCATTTATTTTTCTTTCATAGGTAGACTGATTTCTGTTGCTACTACTTTAGTGTTAACTGTGCTTTACCTGAAGAAACTTGACTTTCGATTGTGGACTAAAGTGATCATAAAATATTTCAAAACACATTCACTGCTTAGTGAATGCAGATAGTAGGAGAATATTACTGACATATTATTTTCTAACACTACATTTTAAACAAGAATATTGTAGATGATTGTGGCTCAATCCTAACCATTTTTTCAATTAATCAATTACATCTCATATGATGAGAGTAACTAGATTGAAAGGATTAGTAGGCATTGTGTATTAGAGGTATGTGTGTGTGTGTGTGTGTATATATATATATATATATATATATATATATATATATATATATATGTATGTATATGTATATGTATATAATATGCACATACACTATGGTATATAACATATATCATATTTTTGTACTTGTATTAGCATGAAAAAAAAGAGCCGCACAAGTTCAAGCCAGACAGAATCCCAGCCCAAAAAAGAAAGTCTCATTATTCCTAACTAAGAAACTATTTGTATTTGATAACTTGTAGGGCCGAGGAAATCAGTTTGCTTCAATGGAGTAACACTGGCTATAACAGACCTCATTCCAAAGCTCAGGAGTATTTTGCCAGCACAAAATAAAACCCCATGTTTTATTTTGTGGTTCTTCCACTTGTTGGTTTGTTTAGTTTGGCATCTTGTTTTATTTTAAGAGAAAGAATAGGAAGTTGGCTACGTAAGAAAGAATCTTAAAGGAGCCAGAGAATGGGAGATAATATGAACAAATGTAGGATATGTTTATAAAAATGGGGGGGGGGGCTGCTAGGAAAAAAGAATTGTTTAAAGCTCTTCCACGATGTATAATTTAGGGATATGAGTTAACTTAGAAAAAACAAAGTAAACAATTCCTTCAACTCAATGAATTAAATAGTAGCTGAAACAGGCATCCCTTAGCTGAGTCCTTTTGGAAACATTTCATTCTGATGACACACTTCACTGTACCACGAGCTGTTGCTAAAGGACTGTTTTCCTGATATGGGAGTTGTGACATGTTGAATGTTGAAATGGGCAAGAAACCTTTGTAAATCCATCCTGAAATCACATCATTACACATCAGAGTAAAATCCACACAGAGGACGATTATGTCTAATCTCAGAATGAAACAGACCAATGGGTTCTGAAATATCTATTAAAAAGATAAAAACGAATAGAAACCCCATTTTCTTTTTGAAACAAAACAAATTCCTGTGTTTATATTTTCTATCCAGTGAGTGTGATGTAGAACACTCAGCGTTATTTCACTTTCCCGATGTATTCTTGAAGTTCACGTGGCTTTTGGTCCTCTTTACCATGAGGGTTCTGGGTAGTTTGAGTAATCAATTCAATGTTTTTGTTTTTTGTTTTTTGTTTTTTGTTTTTTGGTTTTTTTTTTTTGCATTTTAAAGGTTTTTTTCATTTTTAATAGATGTTATATTTACATTTCAGTTTTTATCCACTTACCCCACCCCACCCCCGTCCAGGAACCCCCTATCTCATCCACCCTCCTCCTGCTTCTATGAGGATGTGCCCTCCCTACCCCCCACTCCCACCTCCCCACCCTTGAATTCCCCCACACTCGCTGTCCAGCCTTCATGGGACCAAGGATCTCCTCTCCCACCTATGCCCAACAAGGCCATCCTTCCCTAAGTATACAGCTGGAGTCATGGGTCCCTCCCTATGTGCTTCCAGGCTGGTGGTTTAGACCCTGGAGAGCTCTGGTTGATTGGTATTGTTGCTCTCCTCATGGGGCCACAAACTCTTTCAGCTCCTTTAGTCTTCTCTCTAACTTCTCCATTGGGAAACCCTTGATCAGATCAATGGTTAGCTGTGAGCATCTGCCTCTGGATATGTCAGACTCTGGCAGACCTCTAAGGAGACAACTATATCAGGCTATTGTCAGCATGCACTTCCTGACATCCACATCAGCATCTACCTTTGATGATTACACATGGGATGGATACCCAGGTGGAATGGTCTCTAGACAGCCCCTCATTCAGTTTATGTCCCACACTTTGTCTCCATATTTGCTCCCTTGAGCATTTTGTTACTCCTTCTAAGAAGTACTGAAGAACTCACACTTGGTCTTCCTTCCTCATGAGCTTCATGTGGTCTGTGAGTTGAATCTTGGCTATTTCAAGCTTTTGGGCTAATATCCACTTATCAGTGAGTGAATACCATGTGTGTTCTTTTGTGATTGGGTTACCTCACTCAGGATGATAATTTCTAGTTCCATCCATTTACCTAAGAATTTCTCGAATTCATTGTTTTTAATAGCTGAGTAATACTCCATTGTGTAAATGTACCACATTTTTTTTGTATCCATTCCTCTGTTGAAGGACATCTGGGTTTTTTCCAGCTTCTGGCTATTATAAATAAGGCTGCTATGAACATAGTGGAGCATATGTCAATTCAATGTATTTAAATGAAAATACATTAAAGCCAAGTAGGAAAAAGACATCCAAATGTACCTCGATATGAAATGTGTATCTCTTCTGTAAAATTGTCATTAATAGTTGTGTCCAGAATTTTAGTTTTGCATAAAAAATTTTTTGCCAAAATAATTTCATACTGAGCTGGCAGTATGTTTTGATTTGATTTGATTTTGTGACAGGTTCTCACCTGTGACCTGGCACTTCTTATGTAGACCAAGCTAGCCTTTATCTTTAAAGAGAACTCTGTCTCTTTTATGCTGCCTCTGTCTCTTGTATGCTGGGATTCAAGTCTTCTGCCACCACTCCTGGCCAGTGCAGCTTTGTAACTTGGACATTCTTAGTAAGCCAGGAAATGGGGAAATTATATATAAATGATCTGTATTTTTATAAGTGCTTGTTCTTGTCAAACTTCCTTGCCTACCAGATATTTTTAAATGCCCAAAGTAAGATATACTTGTATATTCCTTTAACCCAAACTGCCTTTATTCTGTTGTTGCTTTCTGGCATGGACTCTCAGATAACAGATCAAAGCATTGTGGGTTCAAATGAGTGAAACTTGAAGATGCATCTGGGGAAGCATTATTCAAGCTATTTTGGCCTTAGTTACCCCAGACTCTCCTTTGAGTAACTGCCATCTTTTGACAGTCAACACTTCTAAGAGCTGTGTTAGTGGACCAGTCTTTCAGAGCCATTTAAGTATAAAACAATAAGAGCCTTTCATATCTCTGACATGGTAGATGTCATAGTCTAAACTAATCTGTACCTTTCACCTTGCCCTATATCTGAACTATTTCTTGGTCAAGTTCACATTTGGTAAAGGTCAAAGCAGTTGTCCTCTGATGATTTGTTGTTCTGAGTGCAGGGCAGCAAAGGCCAAAGCAAAGGAATTAACTTGCAGCCATTCTCTCCACAGGGACAAGGGTAGTGTTGACTCATCTTCAAAGAGTCAGTGCATTGAGATGCTATGAAGCTTGCCAGTATGGCCCTGTATGAGCTTTTTCTACCTTTCTCCTCTCACTTGGTAGAGTTTAACTAAATGATGGATGCCGCATTTACAGATGTTTCAAGGCAATTGCCAGTGAAAACTTTCCCAGGCAAAGAAATAACAATTTCTAAAGTTTAAGAGACATGCTTATGTGGAACTGTGTGCTCTGAAGTCCACTGATATTAGAGTTTTACATAAAAAAAAAAACAGAAGGAGAAGGTTAATACATGGGTACAGTTGCACTAACGATTTTGTCTCCATATCTGAAGATATAATTCATGGTTTTGCAAGGTATTTCTAGCAATGAACAAAAAGGTATTGCTGTTCAAACAGTAGCATTCTGCTTCTATTATGTAGGCACTGGTTAGGCAATATGCTATTAGGCATATCCTGTGACAGAAATGTAGAGTCCCAGGTCAAATCACTAGTTTCTGAGACAGAACTAGTGGTATTTACAGGTCAGCTGACTCAGTTTAACATGAATGTATGATACTCTAGCATGAGTAGATTCAATCTCTTGCTATTAATTATGATTAATATGATTACTAAAAATTTCCGAAGATATAATAGCCATGAAGAAAGTGTACTACTTCTTCATGAAATTCTTTGTATAAATTTTCAAAATGTTTTACTAATTTTATTTAAAGGGATATTTTACAATACCATTGACAACATTGAGTACCAATTGCAATTACAAATCATAAATCTCCATTTCCACTCTTTGTTCTGAGGTAAGAATCTCATTTTTATAATCAGGAACCAGATTTCTTAGAACCTATGTATTTCTGTGTGGAGCTGATATACCATATTTATCTCATATTTCTGTTACAGAATTACTGAACTCTGTGTTTTTCTCATGAGTGTGTCTCTCCATTCTTGCATCATAATCATTATGTTAATTACAGAGGAATTTTTTTGACTAGGTTTCCATATGTGTTTTGAGTAATTAATGTGTCTTTCTTATTTCACCGCTTCATCTTTCTTATCTCCTATAATGTGAATCTCTACAGAATTTAGACCTAAATTTAAGGAACATTATGTAAGAAGACCAACTTTCTACAGCACTCTTTACAAACAGTAGTTACAAAAAGAAGGTTTTGATCTTAATACCGCAAACATGGTTGTCCTGGGCTAACATTTTCTGAGTTTTATTTTTTAACTGCACCTGTAATATGACAGTTTATAGCCTTCTTGCCACTAAGATATTTGATTCTAAATTCCACATGGTAGATAACCTAGTGATGAGAAAAATTATGAAATGAACATTTTTAAAATAGAATTTATATCCTCTCATTATAGAAATCTCCAGTATATATAGAAATTTAAATTTTGTCTAAGGAAGTCTCAGTGACTTCTTTAATTCGTTTTGATAATTGGTAACTTAACTTTTATATTTGATTGTCTCTGATGTTTGACATAAAGAGCATGTATTAGTTTCTATTCTTGATGTAACAATCTACTGCTTACATAGCCAAAACATTAGACTTAACAGAATTATGTAGGTTAGAAATCAATGTAGTACTCTCTGGTGGATATAGGACATCTTCAATTTTTTTTTTTTTTTTTTTTTTTTTGCCTGAAGCTACAACTAAAATCAAAATCCTTTGATTGTCTTGCTCAGCTGGCCTCCTTTTTTCTTTGTCCCCTCTCCTCTTCTTATAAAGACACACTTATGCTGGTCATTTTTGGTGAAGGGACCATCCAACTTCCTGCAGAACCTCAGCTTAACCAATTACAACTGAAACACTGTATCTTTACATGATATCAAATTCTGATGTGCTAGAATGTTGAGCTGCAATGTTTCTTTTAGGTGACAACCCATGAGAATATTTTAAGTCAAATGAATAAGTAGATGAGCCACAAAGTGGAAAGGGTAGAGGGTGGTTTTTAAGCCCTTTTCTTTCCTATCCGGCAAAACTGTACTTCATTTAATAATAAAGAAAATACTTTTCATTAGATATATTGACTGGTTTTAGCTTTCAACTTGAAACAAGCTAGTGTCATCAGGAAGGAATGAGCCTCAGTGGAGGAAATGCCTCCATGAGATCCAGCTATAAGGCATTTTCTCAGTTAGTGATCAATTAGGAGGGCCCCACCCATTGTGGGTAGGGCCAGCCCATTGGCTGCTATAAAAAGTCAGGCTGAGCAAGCCAGTAAGCAGCTATATCAGCTCCTGGACTCCAGGATCCTGGTCTGCTTGAGTTCTTGCTTTGACTTCCTTCAGTGAAGAACAGTAACATGGAATCATAAGTCAGATAAATCCTTTTTTCCCAAGCTTCCTTTTTGGCCATGGTGTTTCATTTCATCAGGCCAATAGAAATCTTAACTAAGATATTGGATAATTCAATTAGCAATATCTCCATAGATGTTTAAAATGCAAATTGTACTGTTTGTTTATTTATATTTTAAATAAATTTGAACGAGAATTCCTGGGAAGGAGCTGTCCGCAGAGATTGATTGACTTTATATCTGTAGTGAAAGTGTGTAGGGATCAGAGGAATACGTAAGATTTTTTTACCTTCCACCTTCTTGAGGCAGGATAACTATTCCCTTTAACAACATTTTTGAAACTTGGTAAAGTTTTTATATTGTAACGTGTTAGCAGAGAAAATATTTTATTTAGATGGAACCCTTGTTTTCACAGAATGATAGTAAAGACCAAATCAAATACCCCTATCACGTAGTCCCATTATTTTCCCTCAGTATATTTTAAAAGCAAGCTGATTCTTCTGTCATTTATGAAAATTTGCATAGGTTCTTATTTCCCATACTTTAAAAGACTGCCCCTAACAATTTACTTGAGTCTTTTTTTTTTTTTAGCAAGACCTTTACTGTCATTAAGTATTCTGTGTGACATTTTGAGTTCCACATAGCTGATCCAGCAGTGTCCAGTGTGATGTTTAAATACATGCTTCCTCATAAATGTTACTAAGTGGCTTAATTTTCTCAAAATGTTAGAGCCTCTGTGTCATCTTTATAAAGTTAAAAGATTCATACTGTCCTTTATGAATTTGATATTTACAGTCAAAAGGCTTGAACCCTAAGCAATCTGGCACGCATTTAGGTGTTCAACTTGACATTTTACAATGCATGATCATTGGCATCCTGGATCCTTTTTGCTTGTTTGGAGCTAATTGTGAATTCCATGGTGTACAGAGAAGATGCATGATGTTTTCATTAACAGCTATTCTCAAAATTACTTTTTATTTGCTCAAAAATAACTTTAATAAACAACTTTTCTATTTTTACAAATATGTAGAATGTATTTGTGTTCATACCTTTCTGCAGCATATTGCAAAGCATTCCAGCTACACACTTATAGCATTACCAACCAGTAAACTTACATCAGAGGTAACTCCACGCATTCCTGTTTGATGATAAAAGAATGACTTCATGTCAATCAATAAATAATGCATTTTTTTTAGAATCTAAAGGAAGATTGTTGATAAATATTTTGATAAATATTTTTGATAAATATGGGTTGCCAAGGATCAAATTGTCAGTGCCACTTTGAAATAATCACAACCGGCAGTAATAAGCTTGAAAACACAGAGACTAGTTATATATCTCAAGTCCTCAGCAAGTAAAAAGTTACAGTTCACTTAAGGGTTACTTCCAGGGATTGGTTTTAATCCACATTCTCCATCTTCTGTAATTTTTTATCTGTTGCAAATCTGGAGTATCTTAGTTTCAGAGACCATAAATGTTTACTTAGAACAAATAGAAGGAGGAGAAGGAAGAAGACGAGGGAGGAAGAGAAGGAAAAACAGGCTTAAAACATTCTTTCTCTAAGCTTAGTGAAATCTGATGTGTTCTTCCCTACAGCAGTTCTGCAAACTGATTGTGCCCCGAGTTCAGGATATTTCTTTTTAAATAGGAAGAGAAATCATAGGTCACTTCTTGCTATCTTCCAAAGACTGTCCACACCTGAGAGCACACAGCAATTAAAAACAGAAAGAAATGATTGCCTCTGCCCAATGTGTACTTAATTGCTAAAATTCTTCTTTCTCCACATTTTTAACCCTTTCCTTGACAGATTTACCTCTAGATCTTCTCTATAGTTTTTTGGAAAGCTTTCCTGAGAAAATAGCTGCCATAATGATTAAAAATAACTCATATATGCTTAGTAAGTAAGTACCCTTCCAGGTGGGATTTGTAATTGTTTTGTCCTTTTTTCTGATGAACACATTTTTACATATTGATGGAATTAGTGTATAAATTCAAGGTTTAAAATCAAGTCTTCTTTTTTCTTCCATGTTGATGAAACTTGTATTATTTTAATATATAATCTATAAAACAAATTCTATTAATCAAGTTTTGATGTGTATTTGTATATATACATTTGTATGTGTATATATACATTTATATATTATGTATTTTTTATAACATTCACCTGCATTACCTTTGAGTTTGTTCCTCTCTGAACTCCAGCTGTCTTCAGTTTGTGTGTGTATGTGTGTGTGTGTGTGTGTGTGTGTGTGTGTGTGTGTGTGTGTGTCAGAGAGAGAGAGAGAGAGAGAGAGAGACTACTGTAAGTTAGTAAGGTAGTTTGCCTTCGTGTAATTGGAAGTTGTTGGCAATAGCACTGGCAATTTACCAGTGGTCTCAACACAAATGTATGTATGTATGCTTTATCTCCCTGCAGCTGTTAACTATAAATTGCTCTTCAGGGAAGGGTCTGGCCTCAAGAACCCCTCTCCTATCTATGACTGGATGCTGTCCAGTCCAATGTCATGCAGATCATGTGCAATTAAACAGAGCTATTATAAATTCTTAAGTGCAAAAATCAACTCATGTGGGGAAGAGATCATTTATAGCACCCTGCCCATGCTCTGGCTCGTAACTCATCCTTCTATTCTTCCATAACACACCCTGAGCCTTGGAGAGAATTTTATAAATACCCCATTTCAGTCTTTGTATTTTGAGCAGTTATGAGTCTCTGTAGCTATTACTACTGTCCACTATAATAGGTGACATTCCTGACCAAGACTGAAGCAGTTCTAGTCTTTGGAATAAACAAGAATATTTAGAAAATAGTTTGTTGAGCACAGCATGCCCACTTAGAAAATGAACAATAATAACTTGCTTATCACAGCTATGACATCCCCAGCCACAGGATTTTGATCAGGTTTATTTTATCAGGCATGAATATATTTTTCTGTGGAACAGACTTCAAATACAACCTGAGAACAATTTTTTTTTTTTTTAGCCCCAGAGAAAGCCAGCCACTGTTACTTCAGGACAAATCATAGCTGACGTTTGTGTTTTGTTGGGGACAGGGTTCATAGCCAGGTTCATAGCTGATTACTTTTCTCCCCTCTCAGACTGCATAGCACCTTCTAGATGAAAGCTAGCCACCTAAAAGAAAGCCTTTAGTACAGTTCTAGCTTAAATTAGAGAATTTATGTTCTACAGACAAAGCATGGGGTATCTTCAGGAATACAGTCTTAAAATATATCTCTGGTGAGCAGAAGAAATGTCAACCAGCAACACTGTTCTGGGGCCTTTACTGACCAGCAACTCCTAGAAAATGTCCTAAGCATGATCATAACTGTGGGGCGGTTAGCTCGAGCGTGTGGGCAGGCATGAGTCCTGTTGGGCTGAGTTGTGAATCCTGCTGCTCCAGGGAGCAGAAGCGCAGGAATTTGACTGAGTTCACTCCACGGAGGCACCGCACCGGGCAGATGCAGCAGGGCTCTGCCCAGGTATGGGGAGACCTCAGTCTGAGGTTCCACAGGGCAGAGCTTCTGAGTGGGGACTCCCAGACAAGAAGGAGTGCATGGATCGACTGGTCTCAGACTCCTGGGCAACCAGGCGCAGTTGGTAGCCACAAAAGAGTTGAGACTGGGGATTTAAGGGCTGAACCATCCTGCTGCTGAGAGGGACAAGAAAGAAATAAGGCCAGGACAGCGCCCCCACGGGAAGGAGACTCCTCTTTACTGTACTCCCTTGACTGACTCAGCTAACTTGCTTAAGTTGGCAGGGCTCCGCTGTGGGAATGCAGAGAGGTCTTCTGGCAGGAGATTAGCTGGCTTGGCTCATTAGTTAAAGGCCTTCTCCACAGTTCCCCATGGCAGGGCCCCCAAAACAAGAGGAAGTCCATGGTTGTACAAGTTTTATTGTCATGGTGGATGATAGATAAATCTGGCAGCACCACCTCCCTCCTCCCCCCAGAAACTCAAGGCAGACCTGAGTTAAATAGGGATGGAGGAGGAAGGAGGGTCTGGAAAGGAATACTTAATTGGCTAAGCCCTCTGGCCTTCAGGTAACTCATTACTATGTAAATCTCTTGAGGCTCTGAGGCCTGTAGTCACACTCTCTACCTGTGCTAGATGACACAAACCTCTCTTTGGGAGGGGCTGTAGGGTCATTGCCTTACATGAATGAAAGGTGCAATGGAGGTCTGGGTCAAGTGTCAAGAGCCTGGGGTCTGGGAGTGAGACCGAACACCTGCCTTTGTCCCATGAGGGTCTGAGGTTCGAGACCTGTGCTCAACCAGGAACCAAGCTATTTTTTCACAGTCCCACACACAACAACAGCTTCAGTTTTGATGTATTTCAGACATTACTATTCCAGTAGAGAAAATTCTGAGTCTGCTAAGGGCCCTTCCACAATTGTGTTCATGGCCTATTAATTAACCTATTTGGAAGAACAATAATGGGGATTTTCTTATTATTTCACTTCATTTTCTATTGTATTCTACAAATATTACTCAAACCAGTTTTGTGAGCATTGAAATTATGCAAAATTTATGGGCCATTAAGAATCACTATGCTACTTTGAGAATCAGAGTATTTGTGGTCTAGAAACAAAAGGTTTTAAGTATATTTCTATGTCATTGTACTGGCTGGTTTGGTATCAACTTGACACAAGCTGGAGTTATCACAGAGAGAGGAGTTTCAGTTGAGAAAATGCCTCCGTGAGATCAGGATGTAAGGCATTTTCTCAATTCGTGATCAAGCAGAGAGGGCCCCCTTGTAGGTGGTACCATCCCTGGGCTGGTAGGTTCTGTAAGAAAGCAAGTTGAGCAAGCCAGGGTAAGCAAGCCAGTAAAGTAACATCTCTCCATGGCCTCTGCATCAGCTCCTCTATCCTGACCTGCTTAAGTTCCAGTCCTGACCTCCAATTGATGAACAGCAATTTGGAAGTATAAGCTGAATAAACCATTTCCTCCCCAACTTGCATCTTAATCATGATGTTTGAGCAGGAATAGAAACCCTGACTAAGACAGTCATCTTTTCATCTTTATTTCTATACATTCCTCTACTAAAAGGTATGTATCCAGACAAAAGAGCCTCCATCTCTTTGAGACATCTGTCTTCATTTTGCTTCCAGGGTTAACATAGTCCACGGGAAATTACATCACTGGAATTCAAGTCTGAACCCTGCCCAATATCACTTGTTAGCTTTCGAAAGTAATTTGCATTCTGTATCTGTTAAAGGATGATAAAGTTTACAATATTATATTGTATAATTATCAATACAATATGAGAAACAAATGCATTCTCTACATTGTCAATGAGTGGCTAATGGTAATTGAAATTTTAAGTATAGCTAGACAGGTATTCTTGAATTTGTTTCAAGCTGTTATCATATAACCAAGCAAATAAAGAAATAAATAATTGCTTTCTCATTTTACAAATGCATGTATCCTGGATGACCCTCAAAAAGAATAACTCCTTTTGAAGCAATTTTTTAAGATTATATTTATAAAAGTATTTGTAGATGAAGAAAATGCTAAAGAATTAAGAAATAATTTCCTCTTGAACATCTCATTTTTTTGTTGTTGTTGTTTTATTTTTCTTGATGTTTTTTTCTGGGGATGATTCATGATTTAATTTAACTTATTCAAATTTTTTCTAGGGAATCATTTTGCAGACACAGCTACATAGAAGCATATTGGATACACATGCTTCCCTTTAGCGATCTCTGAAGAATAATGGAAAGAATATATAATTGAAAAGTACATGTCACAGTATATGTTATAGCTACTGCTACTACAACAGAACTCACACACACACACACACATACACACTCCAAACAGAAATTGAAGTAAGTACGATGTTCTTCCAGTTTCATCTGCAAAGAGTTTTATTTTTATCAGTTTCCCAAATCCTTGTAACATATTGATCATATTGGCAGAAAGAGGTATAATTTAATCAAGAACATACATAATTTAAGTTCCGTAAACAAGACCCACATAAATTTATAATTTAATGAAATAATTTAAATATAAGTACTTTTACTTTTTTCTAAAGTGACATGAATATCTTTGTACTCCAGATATAGCTCCAAGGACTACCTAAGAAACTAATTCCATGCATGGCCAACTTGGTAACCAATGAATTTATTGAGCTTAATTATAGGTTCATGAGTGACTTAAAAAGCATCTGCCTGTGATAACCTCACAGAAGGTGACTCATGCAATACTGAGTTCAGTTAACCTTCCACTTCCTACACACTCCCCCTTCACAGTCACGTGCAATTGAAAAGCAGTAATGTATTGTCATTGGAGAAACAGATGAGGGTTGCATGACCCTGACATCCAAAATTCATTAGGAAATGTTGACAGCCCAACTCATCATTACTATAGACCTACTAATCACTAAATATATATAAATATTTATATATTATATATAATAAATATATATAAATATATATTTATATATATTTAGTGATATATATATATATATATATATATATATATATTGCTTCTTTTGTTCCTCTGACTATATTTTCATGGCATCTCTCCTCAATGATGGCAGAGAGATACTTATACCCAAAGGAAAAGCTGCATTATATTATCTGAATTAGCAATTAGTGCATTGTTAGTCACACAGAAATAACTGCAAAAAAAGCTAAATTAATTCTAAACATATAGAGATTCTAAGACTTTCTCCCACCAAACAGTAAGTGCAGGCCTCAGTTCCAAGCAATGAGCATGTTGGCATATTGTGTCTATTGGAGCAACAAGTCTGTTTGATCTGCAGTCCTGAACCCAGAGCATCCTAATCTGCATCTAGTCTCCCACTGTTATTGTGTGAGGTCCAGTGTGTGCTTTGAGCTTTAGTAAAGTTTCTTTTATGAATGTGAGGGTCCTTGCATTTGGAACATAGGTGTTCTGAATTGAGACTTCTTCTAAGGTAGATTTTTCCTTTGGTGAGTATAAAGTGTCCTTTCTTATCTTTTTTTGATAACTTTTGGTTGAAAGTCGATTTTATTCGATATTAAACTGGCTACTTCAGCTCGTTTATTGGGACCATTTGCTTGGAATTATTTTACCAGCCTTTTACTCTGAGGTAGTGTCTGTCTTTGTCACTAAGGTGCATTTCCTGTATGCAGCAAAATGTTTACATATCCAGTCTGTTAGTCTATGTCTTTTTATTGGGGAATTTGGTGTTTTGATTATTATGTGACTGGTGGAGTTTCTATTCTGGTCCAATCTATTTGGGGTTATGTAGGCTTCTTGTATGTTTATGGACATCTCTTTCTTCATGTTAGGGAAGTTTTCTTCTATAATTTTGCTGAAGATATTTACTGGCCCTTTACGTTTGGAATCTTCACTCTCATCTATACCTATTATCCTTAAGTTTGTTCTTTTCATTGTGTCCTGGATTTTCTGGATGTTTTAGGTTAGGGACTTTTTGAATTTTGCATTTTCTTTGACTGTTGTGTCAATATTTTCTATAGTATCTTCTGCACCTGAGATTCTCTTGTCCGTCTCTTCTATTCTGTTGGTGATGCTTGCGTCCATGACTCCTGATCTCTTTCCTAGGTTTTCTATCTCCAGGACTGTCTTCCTTAGTGATTTCTTTATTGTTTCTATTTCCAGTTTTAGGTCCTGGATAGTTTCGTTCAATTCCTTCATCTATTTGGTTATGTTTCTGTATTTCTTTAACAGACTTATGTGTTTCCTCTTTAAGGGCTTCTACTTGTTTACCTGTGTTCTCCTGTATTTCTTTAAGGGAGTTATTCATGTTCTTCTTAAAGTCCTCTATAATCATCATGAGATGTGATTTTAAATCAGAATCTTGCTTTTCTGATGTGATGGGGTATCCAGGGCTTGCTGTGGTGGAAGAACTGGGTTCTGATGATGCCAAGTATCCTTGGTTTCTGTTGCTTATGTTCTCGCACTTGCCACTTGCCATCTGGCTATCTCTGGTGTTAACTGGTTTTGCTGTTTCTGACTGTAGCTAGTCCTCCCTGTGAGCCTGTGAGCCCGTGAGCCCGTGAGCCCGTGAGCCCGTGAGCCCGTGAGCCCGTGAGCCCGTGAGCCCGTGAGCCCGTGAGCCCGTGAGCCCGTGAGCCCGTGAGCCCGTGAGCCCGTGAGCCCGTGAGCTCGTGAGCCCGTGAGCCTGTGGTCATAGATGTTTCAGAACTCCTGGGAGACAAGCTCTCTCCAGGTGGGATTGGGGTGTGGACAGTTGTGGCACAGGGTCATCTCCAGGGTGCAGATGGAAATGCTCAGGACCCATATTCTATCTACCATATCAAAATCTCTAGAAAAGGCTCAAAGTGGCTGTATTTTGGCTGAGTTCTTTTTTTATTGAATATTTTATTTATTTACATTTCAAATGTAAACAAATTCTATCCTATCCTCCCCTGGAAACTCCCTATCCTATCACCCCTCTCCCTGGCTTCTATGAGGGTGTTCCCCCATCTACCCACTCCCACCTCTCCACCCTGGGATTACCCTATACTGGGGCATTGAGCCTTCACAGGACCCAGGGCCTCTCCTCCCATTGATGCCCAACAAGGCCAACCTCTGCTACATGTATAGCTGGAGCCATAGGTGCTCCATATGTACTCTTTGGTTGGTGGTTTAGTTTCTGGGAGCTCTGGGGGTTCTGGTTGGTAGATATTGTTATTCTTCCTACGTGGTTGCAAACCCCTCAGCTCCTTCAGTTCTTTCTGAGTTCTTCATGTGCTGTCTAGCTATACTGAAGGCAGAGACATAGCTGATACATATTCATGAAGCTTTTTTTATTTCTGTTTTGATAATCTGTAGCAGGAAAGAATTAACACCGAGTTTCAGATTCTTATGGATATGGAAAGTTGCCAGCAACTGATAAAACTTCAGTCTTACAACCAGTGAGTACAGAAATTACAAAAGCTGTCAAACGACTATATATAGATGTTAACTGAAATGCTGTAAAAATATTCTATTTGTCTGTCTCTGTGTCTCCCTGTCTCTGTATCTCTCTCCCCCTCCCTCTCCCTTTCCTCCCACTTTCTCTCCCTCTCCTTCCTCCCCCTCTCCCCTTCCCTCTCCCTCTCCCCTCCCCCGCCTCCCCTCTTCTTCTCCCTCTCCTTCCTCCCCCTTTCTTCTCCCTCTCCTTCCTCTCCTTTTCCCTCTCCCTCCTCCCCTCTTCCTCTCCCTCTCCTTCCTCCCCCTTTCCTCTCCCTCTCCTTCCTCTCCTTTTCCCTCTCCCTCCTCCTCCCCCTCTTCTCTCTCTCCCTTTCCCTCTCCCTTTTCCTCTCCCTCTCTTACTCTCTCAGAATCCATGCTTGGATCCCTCTACAGACTTTATATTATACTCTGCAGTCAGATTTGCGGGCGTTGCATCAGAAAATAGTTTGATGGTCTTTTCCCACTAACTGCCTATAGGAGATAGAAAAAGAAACAACTTTGGGCAGTAAACAGAGAGAAATATATTTTTAAAACATTTCCATCTTTGTTCCTAGGTTAAATTTCATGTTTAAGACTATGATCTTAGTTATTGCTAAGAATCATACTTCATAATAACTGAGGATTAATTATTTCAGATGAATTATAGACTGGAGTATAGGATCATTAGTCTCATTATATTCAATGACACAGAAAAAATGAAGCATGTAATTAAAACATTCTCCTTTTCCTTCTAGAAACTCTTTCATCATTTTTTTCTTCCTTAATTTTCTTTTCCACCCCCAATTGTCTGGTACTCTTCCATTAGCACCTGGTTATCTTCTCCCATCATCAAGCATTTTGTTAGAGGCCTCAGAACTCAATTATTGCACTTTAAAATGCTTACTTGGCAACTCTCTCATAGGTGTAGCTGTTTATAAAGTTAAGTAATGATCACCTCAAATGTTCAATGTACCTCCCTCCTCTCTTCTCATGTTCCTTGCACTGTTTTATGTTCATAGAGGGAGCAAAGCATACAACAATTTTGCTTTACAGAAACCTTAATTACTATAGAACAAAGTTAGAAGTAAATAGGACTGGGTAGCCTGCTGGAAACATAGTGACGGGTGTCAGAACACCAGAAAATACCATCAGATGAGAGAATCTTATCTGTGACTAGGGAGCACCCCATAGGGAAGGAAAATAGGGCCAAGATTGGAAGAGGTGTAGTTACTTGAAGGAAAATTCAACTAGGCTATAGAATTCATTAAACAAAAAAGAAAATAGGATTTTTTTTTAAATTTTGTTTTGTTTTTAATAGTAAGAAGGGGTAGGGGAGACAGACTTTCTGATCAGCCTGGACTGCTTCATTCCCAGTGTTTCAGCTTCTTTCATTTTATGAGATGCTTTTTAGCTGATACTTACTTCCTGCCTGGGGATCCTTGGGCTAGCTGGTTTTCCACTCTAGCTAAGGTAGCTGTTACTGCATTGTTACAGTAAAAACCTTCGCAGCTATCTACATGGACCAAACACAGTTATACTGGTCAGTGCTCCAAGAATGTGTGTGTGTGTGTGTGTGTGTGTGTGTGTGTGTGTGTGTTTTAATCACACAACCTATTATCTATCTTAATAACACCTTAATACAACCAATCAGATGCCTGCAGCAGAATCTCACTGTGCCCTTGGGTTGACTTCATTAAATAGTCAGGCCAAATCAGCTTCCATCTAGATATTGTAGCCTGTGACTAGAAACAAGGCTGTGTGTGGGCTTTGCTCATTGACCTTGTTTTGTAGATTTGGTTTTTTTTTTTAACATAAAAATCTCCAGGCTTAACTTTTAATTACTTAATCAATCAATCCCACAAATATGTAATGAGTTGAGCATATTATTGGGTTTTGCTGGCATCCAGGATTTGTTTGACTTGGAGTTCTCTGCATGGACTCTGAAGAATTACTCACATCCTCATTTCAGTGTGTCTTAGGAGGCTTATTGTGATTAGACTCCACACTAGTGTTTTCTAGAAATGATGTCTTTAAAGCCCTTAAGTTCAAGTGAAATTTAAAGAAGTCACAGGTGGTGCAAATAAATTATTGGTCATGAGCTATATAATATTCAAAGTAAATCTTGTAAAGTTTTCAGTAATTAGAAGTCATCATTTCAAAATGTCATTTCCAAACTGAAGAAGGAGCAATAATATAAAAAGCATCTGTAGGGAAGCTTAGGTATTCGTTTATTTGATGCAGTAACTGATGAGCTCTGTCTCTGTCTCTGTCTCTGTCTCTCTCTCTGTCTGTCTCACACACAAATATACACACACATACACACACATACTCTCACTCACATGCTCTCTCACACACAAAAACACACTCATGCACATTATCTCTCTCAAAAACACACACTCACACACAAATCTGTAGTCAGTATACTACCTTCATTTTGCTTTCCAGATTTTTCTTTAAAAACTCTGAATGATGCCTTACATAGCAATACCTTTCATCAGTGATGCTACTCTGCACAGCGTTTTCCATTTATTAGGGTTGAGTGGGGCAGATGATTGTGCATGCTACATTTCATGTTTCGTGTATGTTTCTGGAAGTCAGAGGACAACTTACAGGAGTCAATTCTCTTCTGCTACCATGTGAGTCCCCAGGACTAAACTGAGTTGTCAGGCTTTATTAGTGTCCCTGTTGTATCTCTGGAGCCATCTCTCACCTATACACAAATCAATTTTGGTGCTCAGGCTTTGATGGAGACTATAGAAGCACAAAAGACAGAAATGATGGCCTTCTCCTTTGCTCTTCTACCTTATCCATTTGCTTGCCAGATACTCTCTAATTTCTCCAATGATAATCCAAAGAGACCATCAGTATCAGTTTTGACATTCACTTTTTTATTTTGGAGAAAAAAAAAAAACTCATTATGTGTCCCTGAAATTAAAAATATTAATTAGACTAGAAAGCATATATCAACTGTTCTACAAATAAGTATTAAATTCCTAATGCACTATTTTTATCTATTATGTTTCGTGGAGAAAGTGTAAATGTCAGTGTACTGCCTTATTTCATAAAGAATTGTTTAACAAAAACTTTTTAGAGGGTGCATTTACTTCTTAATTTGAAATAATTTAAGCCTTCATATTAAATTTACTTCATTTTACATTGTTAAGAATTTTACTGGAGGAATATATATACCAATGCAAGTTTTATTTTAGTTTTTTAAACAGTATATTTTTTAACATTTTGAGGTTCTCATGTCTTTAAGAAATTTTTATTGTATCATGAAATCCAAGTATTTCTTAAGAAATAGATTATTTTATTATCCTATTACATTTAGTATACAATCTTTAAAAATCAGGCATAATTTCTCTGTTCATGTTTTGTTGAGCTGGCCACATTTTTATAAATGGTAATCTATTAAAGCCCATAAAATTCTGTCATGGCCATAATAACCAGTTCTGAGTCTAGTTTTAAAAAGAAAAGAAAAAAAGAATGCACAGTGGAAGTGACACTTAGATTTCTCCTTTATACATACATGTTCTACTGTCTACCACTGACCGTCTTGATAATGATAACTAACTTGAAAAAATAGAGAAAGTCTGAGGAGCAAGACATAACTACATTTTATGCCTAACAAGAGCAAAGTGGGACCTTATACATATTAGAACTTGTTTCCTATATATCACCATTCACAGTGAATGAAAGCATGTTCCCGATTGAGCACCATTCACTGAGGAGGGGCGCATGTCCCTATAGAACACCATTCATGGAAGATGGCATGTTCCCTAAGGAACACCACTCATGAAAGAGGATACTATGTTCCCTAAAGAACATCATTTGTGGAAGAAGAGAAACTGTTCACTATAGAATACCACTTATAAAGAAGGAAGACATGTTCCCTAAGAAGTACCATTCATAGAAGAGTAAAGAATGTTCCCTATAAAATACCATGAAGAAGTAAGGCATGTTTCCAATAGGAATAGTATTCATGGAAGAAGAAGGTTGATCAGAGGTCGAGTACTTTCTAGGGTACTGTAGGTCCCAGTTCTGATCACTTGTCCCCTGAAATTTTAGTTCTTTATTGAAATGATAACCTTTATACTATAACTTGGTTGACTAACATTAGGGAATTCTTAAAAGAAAGGAATATTTTTTAACAAAAACAAATTATAGAATCAGTCCACTTATAAGGTGAGAAGAGGCATTCAACACACATAAGCAAGCACACAGCACTCAGTGAGAAAAGGCAAGTTGGACCCAATCAGGAAATAAAATTGATTTGGGCCTTAAATCTGATTGAAATGGTAAAAAATGAAATAAAGAAAAAGATAGAATACAGCCCAGGAATATAAAGACATAGAATACAAGACAAGGAACCAAATCAAGCACAAGTTATTGGAGGAATGAGGCAGGAAAGTCACTGGGAAGGGTACAGTTACCAAAGAGCAGTCAGGCCCTCAACTCTAAATTGATGAAAACAATTTAACCATTGATATTAGGCTTCAAAAAATCATAAAAGTAGCACATGAATTTTACACTGGTGAGATCTGGGTATAGAAACTATGATTCAGAGTCACATATTGAAAAGTTGAAATTATAACTTGATTTACTACAACACACACAAAAATGTTACTGCAACTAAGCAATTCATATTTTCTGAGCGAGCATAAACATCCTTGCTGATTTTGAAAGCTGAGTGTTAGTTTCCAGACCTGAATAAAATTAAAACAGTTTCAGTATTAAATAGTTAATAATTCTATAGAGAAGACCAATTCCATAAGTGCAGACTACTTCAAGCTAGCTATATTTCACTGAATATGTGGGGACATGCCTACATTTGTATCTTATTTATTGGATACTTTATTTATTTACATTTCAGATGTCATTCCCTTTCTCCATTACCCCTCCCTAGAAATCCCCATCCCATCCCCCCTCCTCCTTTTTGCTTTTATACCATTTTAATTACATGCAAGTATTAAGATCAGTTCTAGGTTGAGGAACTAGCAATATAATAGATGCAAATAGTCAAGGAACAAGCAAGACAATAAACATAAATACTTAAAGAACAAGCAAGGCAATACACAAATTTCGATGAATACTCCTGTGCTCACTGTTTCTAAGGGCTTATCAGGATGACCAAAATATCTGAACCTACTTCCCTGTCCTAGCCCAAAGTCATTTTCATATCTGAAGCCTACTTCCTTGATTTAGCCTAACATTTAGATATCTAACTGAAATTACTTCTTTGTTCTAGCCTAATGTCAGATTCCAGCCCACTTCCTTGTCCTTGGGCAATGACACATTCCTGCCAAGCAACCCATTTTCTTATCTTTGGCCCATATCAGATTCTTGCCAAGCAGCCCCAAAAGCTCTCTGCCTCTCCCCATTTTGTACTTCATAAATAAGACTGAACCTGTCTTAGGTTGTTCTGCCAAGAAAGCCTTTCTTACCTGTCATGGAATTTGTATCTTAATACTCAACCGTTTTATGTAGATTTTAAATGGAAAGATAAAATATATTTCAATATTTTCTGATGTGCTAAATACCATAGTGGGCTCATTATGAGTATAGTTTTACTTAACCTGTACATCCCCTCTTCAGAGGTAGCCTCTGATACCCAATCTAGAAATAAGAAAACTAATAAAGTTTTTGAGAAAGAACACATTTCCTTAAGTGTCTTTGTACATATTCAACATTCCTGTTTCTAGAATTAAGACTATTAATTGCCATGTTACCTGCTAGCTAGATGGCTAGAAAAATAGAAAGCATAGACACTCAAAAATGAGCATCTCACACATGTTCTCAAAAGTGTGCTTAAGTCTTCAGAAAAGATTGGATAAGAAGTCACTGTGAGCACAGTAGAGCTGTTTTTGTTTATGTGTATTTTTGACCACTGATAACTGATCCTGTAATCATATCTAAGACATTTGTCCTAACTTCATCTGAACTTATTGAGAGAGAAGTTGTCTCCAGTAAGCTTTTGTGAAGACCTCAAAAACTCTAAATAAAAGATAATGTTCATTTAAGAAATATGCATATTATACTAACTTCTCCTTATCTTAAATTCTTTAACATCTATAATTATGATAATTTTATTTTCACCCCAACATTTGTCAATAATGATAACCAGTAATTTTTGAAAGATGACTCTAGGAAGGAAAACATAAGAGATGTTTCTATTTGATTTGTATATTAGTAATTTGTTCTTATTGAGAGTTAAATGGAAGGACCTTAAACAGGACAAAGCCTAAATAGAACACAATTCTATTCTAGGCTTAGTTTTTGTTCATTTGTTTCATTGCTTACTTACAGGAAAACAGTTTCACCTACAAGCCTCTCAGATTTCATTATCAAATTTTATGAATGCAGACTGAAAAATGCACAGGCCAAAGGATGAACATATATACTATTTGGATTTCCTTCTGTACTTTCCTTACTTTAGACCCTTCCATATACCCTGTGTTCTTTTTCAAATTCATGGCCTCCTTATTTAATTAATTGTCATTGCACCCATATGTGTGTATATGTATATTGATGTGTATGTATATTTATATATGTATGTGTGTATAGACAAACACAACTCCCCCCACACACATATGTACATAAATATAACCTTCTCAGTGTGTGTCATATTTATGTTTTCAGGGATGATCATGTGGTAGAGTCAAAGATGACCAATTGCTGTGTGTTTCCTCAAAAGACTATTGCCTTATGCTAAGCATTCCTTACATAGCTGTAGTTCTCTGTGTAGGATGGAGGCCTTATGGGCTTTCCTCAGTCCAATGGCATGTCAGTTGTGGTTGTTGTTGTTGTTGTTGTTGTTGCTAAACTCGTGTTTAAGCAGCCATGTTGGTGATACTTTATGGATGTAGCTTCTGATATTAGAGGACACAAACTCACAAGTTTCCTGATCCTCTTTATCTTAAAATTTTTCCACCCCTCCATCACAACATCCCAAGCCTTTGATGCAGGAGTGTTTTATAGATATATTTATTGGTGTGAAGATGCACAACTCTTCAGTTGGACTGGTTGTGGTCTTTTGTAATGGTCTCTGCGTGTTACAGAGAAAAGTTTCCTTGATGAGGGGTAAGGACTACAATTATCTGTGGTTATAAGTACAAATACTTAGAATGTAGTTAAAGATTTTGTTCCTTTACTACTGTGGTGCTTGTAGATTTGCCTCTAAGTCTGCGAATTTACTAGGCCTGAGTAGTTGGCTAGGTTTCCAATCCCAGGCCTAATTTTCTACTTTTTTCAAAGATTATAAACACAATTCGAGAGTTGATTGTTTCTACCAGTATGACATACATACTACTGTGTGTGTGTTTGTGCGTGCGTGTGTGTGTGTGTGTTTGTGCGTGCGTGAGTGCGTGCGTGTGTGTGTGTGTGTGTGTGTGTGTGTGTATTCAGTATAATTATACACTACTCCACATTGAGGCTTATTATTACACAATATTGGTCACTAATGTGATCCAGAGCCTCCTTAGCTGGGTAGAACTGTTGATCATTTTCCTCCTTTAGAAGCTTGTGTGCAATCTTCTGCTACCCTGGAAAGTAGTCCTCAGGGAGAGGTATTCTTGTCAGTTGCAGCACAGGGGCTTCTGGACCCTGTATCTCAAGTGCATGGTATCTTCAACAATAGGGACTTACTTTTCATCTTTGAGGGTCAATAAAGGACAATAGCATTAGTCTGTGATGTTTGTGAGTCTCTTGGACAGCCATAAACTGATAAATAACAAATAAACAGATTAAAATAGTAATAAAAAGCCTTCTAGCAAAAAAGCATGTGTGTGTGTGTGTGTGTGTGTGTGCGCGCACGCGCGCGTGTGCATGTATGCACATGTGCAGAAGCATGCAGAAGCATGCCAGTGGGCACAGACACCTACCAAAGGGATTCACAGAAAAATTCTACCGGACTTGTTTCATTTTATTCTTATGGTTTCTTATTGTCTCTGACAATTTCATAGATGTAATGCATCTTGATTACAAACTCCCCTTTTATGGATTTGACATACAACATTACTTCAGCCATTTAGAAAATAAAATGTTTACTGAAGTCTTAAATCTTAAATCTTCATCTTCTAATTCTTTTATGTAAGTATTCTGGATATATATATATATATATATATATATATATATATATAATTACTATATATATACATATATATAGTAATTTTCTGAATATTATTATATTATGATATTGCTGAATATACTGCAATATTAGAATTATTTACATTTAGATTTTATGTTTAATTCTTTGCTTTACAATTGTAATCCTTATTCCTGAAATTGATCAGAGGCTACAATGTTTAAATGTAACTGATAGTATGATTTTTATTCTTCTAATTTTTAAATCACTGATAGGAAAAATATCTTGGTTGTAAGAGCAATTTTGGGGCTGTTACTAAGCCCCTAATGCTCCCAAATAAATGTTGGGGGATTCTATGCCCACTCTATGCCCATTCTAGCTCCCAAATAAATGACAAGGATACATAATTGATTTGTTAAGAAGCTGTCTGCCCTGTAACTGGGCTGATATTCATCTAGTTATTCCTAATCTTCTAACTTGGCTACTTCCCAGTCATATTCCTTCACCTTCAGTCTGAGTCTTGCCTTCCTTAACTCTACTCCATGTGGGTCCTCATGGCCACTCCTTCTAGTCCTTCCACTTGGTCTTTTCACACGTTTTTCTCTTCCTCTCCTCTCTCCTCCCTCTTTTCTCCCCCTCTTCCCCCCTTTTTCTCACAGCTTTTTGGGGTTTCCTCACTGGGTTCAGATGTTCCACCTCCTTGTCTTCTCCTGCCCAGGCTCGAGAAGCTCTTTATTCAGCAATCAGAAATAATGGAAGGGGACATTCTGTACACTACAAAGAAATGGGATGGTTCAATATCATGACAATGCCAACGTTCAGAATGAAACTAGATCTCTGGGCTCAGAAGTCACCATTTGAATACACAGCACACAAGACCAACCCCCAGCATTTGGCAATGCCCTCAGTTGTTTCCTTAATATGTGTGAGTATCCTGGGTTAATTACAAATATAGTATATGTGCTATATTAAAATTATTATGCACAGAGACATGAATTATCTGAACACATGGATGTGTGTATTTATATGTATATCTCCGTTCTTGTATTTTTCAAATAATTTCACCCTCTTCAATGAGATACTTTAAACTTAGTTCTGTAACTAGGAAAAGAAAATGAAAACAGCTCACTTAGGCTTACTTATTAACCATACTAGCAGGTGTACGAACTTCCTGACCTTCCACACTGTTTTCTTCTTACTCTTAGTTTTTGGTATTATATTGTTGTTAATAATGGATTATTTTGTAAAATTCACTATCAGAATTCTCTGAGATATTTATAAAATTATGTGTCTAACAGGAACTAATGAAAAAAGATGCCATTGAGTTGAGAAAGAACAAGGAGAGATATATGAGGAATGTAGGGAGAATCAGAAAAATAATATAATTATACTATATCAAAACAAAAAATATTATTACATTACAGGATATTCTATTCAACTGTATGTGTTTTTCATTAGACACAACATAGCATGTGGTATAATAGCAAAAAATGCCTCTGTGTGTTTGTGTGTGTATGTGTGTGTGTGAGTGTGTGAGTGTGTGTGTGTGTGTGTGTGTGTATTTAGTCTTTGTGTTTGTATACATATGTGGAGTTCAGAGGTCACAGGTATTCCTAGTGCATTCCTGTATCACTCTATCTCTTACTGATGGCGTAACTTACTGGACATAAAGCTCACCATTTTAGCAGGACCAGCTCACCACCGGGCTCTAAGGATACTTCTTTTTCTATCCCATATGTATCTCAGCAACTAGATTAAAGGCACACAATACCATGCTTGGTTTTTATATGGATGGATCATAACTAAGTTTCTCACAGGTACAGAGCAAATATATGGGTTAATAATGCATTAATAATGTAGGTGGAGACTAGGATGTGTTCACGTGTGAATACAGACTATTTCAGGCAACAGTGTATTGCAGTTGTTTAGTCTCCAGCTGAGCGCTATGATTTTCTTGTCAGCTTACAATGTCACTTGCTTAAAAGTGACAGACAACTGGCAGTTTCTCCTTTTTGTATTAAAAATATAAACCTGGAAAGATACAAGCTATCCTCAGATTTATCTCTAATATGATTTTTTTCAGTAGTTGATATACATGCCCTCTCCTTAGTCCAACTATTTGAAAGTGATGCCTTCATTTACATCAGTATGAAACATGTATGCTGATACAACACTTGCTGATGTATTCAGAGAGAAAGAACATGTCAGCTCCATGAATATATTTGTGGATTAATGAAACTTCACTTGTAACCGTATATTGCTATCCATTACCACAACCCCCTCATCTGGGAAAAACCAAATTCTATACTACAAAACAAGTTTCGGAATTGTGTCTCTGTGTTTTACTTGCTTCTGATAAATGAATGGAATATAACATTCCATATCTTCAGGAACATAAGGGTGATTATCAGTACATCACATTACTCCTGATTCTTCCCCACGTTTCTTTCTTAGCTACTTCATTCTCTTGTCACGTCTCAATTGCCAAGGAGCTTTTTGTGTTATATGTCTTTTTCATTTTTCCCCTATCAACACAGTAATCACAAAAAATGTATTGGAAAGTCAGAGTAGAAATAAAATGGAAGCCATGACTACAGTTATTTTGAAAAATTATTTCATCAGTGCAGTGATAAAATGTCAGCGGTAGCACTTGGAACTCAGTAGAATTAAATCTGTTTCAGTCAACTTTGTCTATTTCATATGTAAAAGATCAACTGTTGTTACTTGTGGATGGGAGAGAAAGTAATATATTTCTTACCACACAAAGCCTGATTAACTAATGAAAGACAAAAAAGAACAGGAGAAGAAAGGGAAATAACCGTGTTCCTAAAATTTCCAACTTAGGCATTTATTATCTGTATTTTAACGTTTTAATCTCATATTCTAGTAATGATATGAATAATAGTCAATAGTCTGGTAGCAGAAAGATCAATTTCATACTTGATAGCAAATCACTGCATGTTAAGTGTCACAGAGAGAATATTGATGGAAACATGGAAGAACATGCTTTTTTGGGATGTTCCATAAGTGACCTCTTCATCAGAGGAGCTTAATGTCTCCTCCCAGCACCAACCGCGTTTTCAGGTATGCACAGAAGAATGGAAAGGCAGCTTGACAAGGTAGAATTGACCTGGATGAAACAAGATCAAAAGTTTATACCTACTTTGTGACTGGGTTACTAGGAAAACAAATAAATTTGGAATTATCTTAATACCAAATAAATAAATTTTTAAAAAAAGTACTCACATTTGTCTAGCCGTTAAAGTAAGATAAAAGTATCTTTATTGTTTATTGGAGATTATAAATTACTATTTGCACATTTTATAAATTTTATTCATTTACTTATTTCAAGAAATTTACTATTCTACACAAAAACAGCTATTCATAATTCATTGACTAAACCTGAATATTGCATGATGTATTGAAATTTCATCTATCTTTAACACAAATCATAAAAACAATAGCACTCTGATGAATCTATGAATAAATTTGACTGCATATACACTGACCATGTCTGTATGTATGAACATATTTTCCCAACATTTCAAATGAAGCATTACATTAACACTCTACAAAAAAATCTTTTAGAAAATCGTGTTGCTAGGCTTTTTTTTTTTTTTTTTTTGGTTTGGTTTGGTTTTTGTTTTTTTGTTTTTTGTTTTTGTTTTTGTTTTTTTTTTTTGGAAGAGTACATATAGAAGATTTAAGAAAAGAAAGAAGTCATGACATCATCATTAGTTTCTGTAGGTATAAGATGTGAACATACTAGTATCTGAGGCTGTAGCTCTGGGGAGCTCCCAAAAATATATGCTTCCCCACCCCAACTCACCGGCCTTTGATGTACAGTTTTGGATAACATCTGTGTAGAGGCAATATGGTGCTAGTAATCACCAGTTCAAGCTCCAGACCTTGCCTAGTGAACTCACCTAAACAATCAATTGGAAAAGTGGCAATGAAAGTTAAACATCACAGTTGGTGTTTTGAGTCAAGAAGCTGAGCTTCTTTTTAGCTCTGTGGGCATCCTTTATAGCTGAGCAAAGCACTGAATGAAGCTGAGACATTAGCTTTAAGAACCATAGAAAGAGAATAAGAACGAAATACAGGAAAGGTTGGTACCAGGACCCTGTCCATAGTGTGTGGGTCTTTCTCTCAGGAGTCAAAATTGATTTTTTTTCACTTAGAACTCTCTGTCTCATGTGGGCAGTGGGAAGTTTGTCTTTTTTTATTATGTGATATAAAACTCAATCCCAAATGAAATATTTTCTGATAAAGTTCAGGCCCATTATTAATGATAGAAATGTTTCTGGTGTTAATTCTTGCTATTTTTTCATACAATAGTAATCAAAACAAAATGGGAATCAAGCCCAAATGTGAAATAGCTCTTTTAATAGGTTTTAATTTAGTGCACCTGACAAGATCGATGTTGTAAATATTTAATGGCTAAAAGAAACAAAGATAGAATATTACATTGTATGAGACACTCTTCACATAATCCGGTTTTTATACAAACAAATATGTTATATTTTGTCTTAATGATACAAAACCAGTGGTTCACTTAAAACCATAAAAATATAACAATATAGGGAACATAAAATAGAGAATTGTCTTGTTCTTACTTTATTTTGCAATACTAAATTACACATTACAAAAAAATAGTGAAATATGAAGATTTAGGGGAAAAACGCATTTCAGATACTCTGAAGCTAAACATATTAAGGAGTTAAAGATCTATGATTCCAAAGCTAGGAAGCTTTAAAGAGCGGAAGGAAATGATTTATTGGATTGATAAGCAAGAAATGACACAAGAATACTTACCAAACTCCATATCACCCTGTGTATAGCAACCTAGCACCACTAAAAGTCCCAATTGTCTATGATTTGGAACTGGATACCAAAAGGAATATTTGTATATAAATTTCAAGGAATGTTATGTATCTGGACTGTGTACTGTGTACTGTGTACTGTGTACTGTGTACTGTGTACTGTCTACTGTGTACTGTGTACTGTGTAGGGGAGATGAATAATGGCGTATATGTAACGGTGTAAGAGCAGGACATAGTTATGCAGTGTGAATGACATCAGTTTGCCAGGTCAGGAGTGATTCTAAGAAGAAGCTAGAATACAAAAGGCAAGTGAGGTAGGCAGGAAGGATTCCATGGTTAGTCAGTGGTGAAGTATACCTGAGTGTCACAAGGAGGCAATAGCTAATATTAAAATTTAAACTAAACAACCACATGGGTTAAATATACCTCACAGACATTTTATATGTTTTCAAATGTTTCAGAAAAACTGAATGATGTATGAGGTTGCTTCTTCCTGCTGAATGGAAAAGGTGAATGCCTCCAGCCCTTTTGCATAGTTACTACTAGGGCATTTAAAGCCCCCAAAGAAATATAAAGCAATTCATCTCAAAGATGGGTCTAGGAGAACAGTAACAGAACCTAGAGTTTTCTGTTGTTGTTCTGGAGGAGTCAATGAAGAGAAGAGTTTAGTAAAAACAACAATTTTTTAAAAATCCATTACTCTTGAAACCTAGGAACCAGCTATAACAGAAATTTTGAGTCTCTCAATTAATGAGATTTCTATCTGATAGAAGCTATATTTCCAAACACTGTACATGAGTCAAACAAGTGAATGAACTGGTACTACTTTATGTCTGTATATTGGGACAGTGAAATTGGTACTAGTATAACTGATGGATTTATATTCTAATTGTAATACTATCTTACCAATAGAATAACCAGAAGGATATATTTCCACGTCCAGTCTTCTGGTCTAAACATACAGAGGCCAGAGGGAATTATCAGGTGTCTTCCTCCAAGAGCCCTTGAGACAGAGTCTCTTGCCAGACCTGCAATTTACAGTTTGGACTAGGCTGGCAGTCTAATGAGGATCATTCTGTACCAAATGCTGAGGTTACAACCACCCCTGGCCTGGGTATTTTGTGGGTGCCAGAGATTTAAACTGATGTTTTCATACTTATATAAGATTTACTTACCCACTGAGCAGTGGTCTGAGCCCCAAATCTCAGCAGTTTCTTTTCTAACCTCAATTATTACAGGAAGATGCTTGAACATGTATGATAGACTTTGAATTGAACTATTCAATTTTTATGTTATCCCAAGACCTAGAAACTCTAATTAGATTATACTTTCCTTATAGAGCAAGAGATCTGTACCAAACCCTGAACAATTCATTGTACAACTCATACTGTACTGTAATTAGAACAAACTGGAAAAACAATACAGTGCCTTGTACATACAATATGACTATTTGTAGAATAAGGATAAACTACTGTGGCAAGTTAACTTTTAGTTTCTTTTTAAATGTAAATTGAATTAATCTCTCTCTCTCACTCTTTCTCTCTCTCACTCTGTGTGTGTGTGTGTGTGTATGTGTGTGTTTGTGTCTGTGTTTATACCAGCAGAAACCCCATATAATATTTATGACTACCAGAACAAAAATATAATTTTCCTATTTCCTCTGTGATCTTATTCTAAACCTGGTTCCAAGCAACTTCTCTGCAACGTGGGAAGTGTTCCACAATCTATGTTTAAGCATGGGTGTATTTTTTTCTTTACTTCTCTAAGCAATGAATGTGTCTAATGGCATATCATCATTGCACAGCGTGTTCCTGGCCTCAATCTTATATACTTTTTTATAATAAAGTCAAAATGACAGTTTGCATTCAACTTTTCTGTAAACAACTTAGGATAAAGCAGTTTATGTGTGTGGTTAGATAATGTAGAGCATATATAATGGTCCTGTACTATGCATACGTCTGTGAACATGTAGGAAAGACAGACAAGAAACAACAACATGATAAAAAATGATTAAAGTGATGATCAAACTCTAGATAGAAGTATTGGGGCTCTTAATAGATGTTCAAACTTAGTCTAGTTATATGAGATGCTGTGGTTTGCAAGTTCTCCCCAACCCTCAAATTAAAAAATAATTATCATTGTGATGGTTTTAAAAGATGGGAATTTAAAGAGTTGATTAAGTCATGGATCCCCTCCTTTCTGAATTGACAAGACAGAGCATTATTGTATGGTTAGGAATAAAATGGGAATGCCCCTTCCTCTTACCTCTCTCTCCAACTCTCTCATGGTGAGGTATAGTATTTTGACCAAGTAACAATACAGAAAGAAAACGCTTGCCAGATAATGGCTTCATGTTCTTGGTCTTCCCAGTCTCCACTAATATGACCCAAGTAAATTTCTATTTTTTATGAATAAGTATTTCATAGATATTCTCTTATGTTTAGGCAAAATGGATTAAGACAGCAAGGCAGACTGGTTGTTGTCACGGAAATGTACTCACGTCCCGAAAATGGCTCAAGCATGGACAGTTGAGATTACATAGGTGGAAGGAGTTGGAAGGGCTTTGGAAGAAAAGAGCAATGTGCTCCCAAACCTCCCAGTCAATTAAATATCACTGTGGTTAATCTGACATGGCAAATTCATGTAGCACATAAGGCCATGTGTAGCTGATGTTGGATAGGAGCGCTCATCAGCCATAGACTTGTCTCCCACACAAATGAGTTTAAACTCTACCCAAAGAGTTTTTGGTGATATGATTAGCTTCAGGCTGGGCAAGATTAGTAGCAATGTGAAATTCACTTGTAGGGACTAAGTACCGGAGGACTGGGATCCATTAAGAATCTATTGAAGAATTCCATATAGACATTGAAATCATCAACCAAGACTGCCACTTGAACAGAGAGAGTACCACTCACCAGCAGATAAGTAATGACGATCAAAAGAAATCTCATTGTTTCTGCCATAGAAATCATGGAGTTCTTCATTATAATTCAGCACTTTTTTTTTTGGTGTGCTCTCTTATTTATGCTGTTTTTATTCTAAAATATGTCGAATATTGCTGAACAGTTTTCCATCTCCTTAAGTAAACATTCACAAGCACGTTTAAATTATTGCATTAGTGTATTAATTATATGTTTATCCATGGGTATTCATTAAACAATTAAACATGGCTTGTCAGTATCAATTGCAAATTCTACTATCCTATAGTTACTTCCGTAGTTGTGATTACTACATATAGAAAAATGTTATCAAGTTCTTCTTGCAAGGAAATCCAAAAATGGAAACTATAGTAATACAAAATTCTTGATTTTAGAGGGTTAATAACAGAAGTGTACCTTTCCTGAAGAGGAAATAGTTTTTTAAGCCCATTTTACTGTGACTACTACTTAATGAGGTAAACAAATACTGAACTGAAAGTAGCAGTAAAACTCATCAGAAACAACAAAAAGATTTAAGTGCAATTAATAGATGCCACACAAGATTCAACAAGATATACTAACATTACAAACTCAGAGTTTAACAGCTAGAAGGGACCTTGAAATCAAATTTTCATATGTAAAACTATTAAAGGCATTAAGGCTTCATTGAATCTAAAAGCCCAGGAAACTCAGAAAATAGTCCTTCTGCTCAAGAGTTTGATTTGTGGTGTATTTCACCTTAAAACTGTATCTATCCAATTCCACCTAAATAATGGATCACCATCATAATCACCAATTACATGGTTCTTTGGGGTAAATAAATCTTGTCTTTATTCTGACACTAATGTTAATGTCTCATATTCTCTCTGCCTTAAAAATTGGCATTAATTAACACGTAATGAAAACCTAACTAAAAAAAAAAAAAAAAAAAAAAGAAAGAAAAAAAAAGATGATCTAGAGGAAGAAGAACGGGAGAACTCCTATCCTAACTCTGCAAGGTCACTCACACAGACAGCAGACCAAATAATGCCACCACTACTTCTTTTTATCTTTAATTTGCCTCAACTATGAGGACACATTCCCTTCTATCCACCAATCAACAGTCCAGAAAATGTTTACTGGACTCTTTTTCTGGGCACTCAGAGAAAACACTTGTATTTTAGTCTCACTGGGATGACTAGAATTTGATTTAGTTTCTTTTTATATCTCTACTTAATCGAGCTTTCACGATGATGTCATCTGTATCCTAAAACAACTACTGTGTTCAGAGGGAAGGAAAGCAAAGACTTGCCAAAGTGGATCCATACTCACAGTTAGTTGACAGCCTAACCAACTTGCACTGACACTTAGATGAAACAGGGGTGTTCTTATACAAGTGTTAGCCGAGCCAGAACAGTAGATGGACTAAATGTTTGTGTATGCATGAAATCCACACATTGAAATTTTAACTATAAAATATTTGGAGGTAATTAGGTCATAAGTATGGTGATTAATTTATAATCCCTAAGAATAGGGTTGGTGTCTTTATAAGTGTCTTGAGTGTGTGAGAAAGTGTCTGTTTGTCTTTGGGGGGGTGGGAGGGTGAGTAGGTGTTTAGAAGTTTATTCACATAAAGGCAGAGGCCAAAGATTCTTATTAGCTATCTTCACTTCAGTATCAGTGGTATGATACAGTCCTTGTTTGACAATCAGAAACACAGGAGATCTGATTTTGTAACTGTTAGTTCAATACGGGTGGCAGAATGGAGAAAGAATAGAGTTAATAAGTAAGTATTAGATGCCAAAGCCACAAAATTCAAGCCACAGATACCTAAACCTGGCAAGATTTTGCTACATATATCCAAATGAAAAACTATTATTTCCTTTTCTTATTCTTTCTGGCCATCAGTGGATCAGATAATGCCATCCATAGCATAGTATGATTGCAAGTTATAATCTTATGCACTTAACCATTTGACATCCTTTGATTGGTGAATCCAATCTATTTAAATCCTAAGAAATTAAAGATAAATAAAAAAAATTACTGTTTACATTTCAGATGCCATCCCCTTTCCCCATTTCCCCTCCCTAGAAAACCCCTATACCATGCCCCCTTTTCCTTTTTGCTTTTATACAATTTTTTTAATTGTTAATCAAAGGCTTTATAAGTTTGGTAATGCTCAATCAGAAGTGTAACCCAATACCCAACCTAGATATATAAACTATCTTTGACTGGTGGAGACACGTGAACATCTGCCTCCATGCCCCCCCCCCTTTCTCTCTCATTTTCTCTCTCATCACCTAGCTTCTCCTCTCCTTCATCTTCTCCTCTCCTTACTCTATCTCTTCCTCTCGGTACTCCTTCCCCCTTAGCTCCTCCTACATATCACCCTTCCTGTTAAAATAAAACTTTTTTCTCACAATACAATTAGAGCATACTTATTCCTAATTGTACCAGTGAGGTACAAGATAGTCCTAATACTCAGTCCATCATTTTGTTGACTAAACAGAACCTAAAAAAAAAAAAAATGTTTCCCTTTTGGTAGTTTTCTAAGTGCCTGTCAGCAGATGAGTGGTTAACGTATCATGTACACTTAATACTGTGGGGCTTTAAATAGAAGGCAGTGTTTTCATTTCTGATGGCACAGGAGGAATGTGTTGGGTGAAATAAGGTAGGAACAGACAGACAAGTTCTATATCCTCTTTTCTGTGGACTCTAAATGTGTATATACAATAGAAACTGAGAGCAAAAATTAAAATAGAAGCCAAACGCTTGTAGGGAATGAACAAAAACTAAAAGAGAAAGTAAAGCCCATGATCCACAGGTGCCGAGCCTCAGCTGGACTGTGGAAGAAGATTCTGTCATCTGGCACTGTCTCAGAACTGTAGTTTATAATGAAAACTGGTATTTTCAAAATTGCTAATAAAATGGCTTTTAGCATTCTGAGTACTAAAAATATGTCATAAGGCAAAATACATTTTATCTATTTGATTGACTCTTTCTGCAATGAACAAATAAAGTAAATATCATATTGCCCTAATAAATATACACAATTACTATTCGTGAAACAAAATAAATGTGCATTTTTTAAAATTATCAGTCTCTGCATAGCACTTAAGTCATGGCTTCATTTGACCAAAAATTATACTGGACATTACTATATATCAAACCACTTACCATTTATTTGAGATAGGATGAAAATATGCTAGAACTGATGATAAATATTCAAAAAAGCTATGACAGAACACTTCCCGAGACTGGACAAAGAAATTCTGAACCATGAAGATCAATAGAAACTTAATAAGATAAATCCAAAGAAACCCATGTCAAAACAGATTACAACTAGACAGTGATACATACAGGGGAGAGGAGAGAGTGGATTTGGGAAAGAGGAGAGAGGGGAAAGAGTGGGGAAGGGAGAGAGGGTAGGTTAGTCTGCAGATTGGATCATGATGAACTAGATTTATAATGACATTTATTTTTTTTTTATTTATTTATTTTTTGTTTTTATTTATTTTTTGTTTATTTTTATTCTGTATCAACATCAATGGTCTTCTCTTTTAATTATAGCTCTGGCTTTTAAAGTATGAACCTTATGCTATGGACCTCCTGTTTGACATAGAACCAAAATTATTTATTGGGATGAAAACATAAATAGAATCAATGTCTTTTTTTAATTAGAAAGCTGTTGAGATTACAGCACATTAATCACCAGGCTGCCCTTAAGAAGTGCTGGATTTCTGTTGTTTGATGCTCCAATACCGACACTCCATTAGACTCCTTGTCACTTCCATGTGTCCACTTAACAGTGAAGAGTACAATGATAACAGCAGTGATCGGAAATAATTGACATGTAAGTTTGCTTCTGATGAAAGTTCAAGGCTTTTGGATTTTTTTCAAGAGATGCCTGGAGCTTAACACACTCTTCCTACAGAAGCCTCTGTGCTTCTCTTTCTGTGACCTAGTAAAGAGGGATATGAAGGAGGTCAGGAGACAAGCCTGTCTTCCTCCTCCTTTCTCCTTCCCTCAGGCAATGAACAACAGTTCTGGCTAGAGGAAGGAAATATTTATTATTTAACTTAGCTGTTGGGGCAGAGCATGCTGCGGAGAACCTGCTGATAGGCAACTGGGCAAGGCAGGGCAGGGCAGGGCAGGGCAGGGCAGGGCAGGGCAGGGCAGGGCAGGGCAGGGCAGGGCAGGGCAGGGCAGGGCAGGGCAGGGCAGGGCAGGGCAGGGAGCAGGTCTGGGGTGATTGTCCTATAAAGAGAGATGTGTCAGAGAGCAACATAGACTTCACAAATGGAAGATAACCACTAAACTAGAAATCACTCAGTAAAATATTCAAACTCCTTAGTAACAACCATTAAACAAAAGAAGCACTAAGAAACAGATAAAGCAGGAAAGATGTAAAACAAACAAAAACAAACCAAAAAAACGAACATAAATAATTTTCTCTCTGCTAAGTCTTCTAAATATTTTCTGCCCTAAAGTTCTTTGCAACTGTCTCTTTATTATGTGTGATTTGTTTGTTTACAGTTTCTTCAGGCCAGTCCTAGGCCAGACACTTAAAGTAGAAACCACAGTCATCAATGTCCTCAATGCATTTCCTCTATGAGCTCCCATTAAACCTCCTAAGTGCCTTTGTGCAAGCCACTGGACACCCAAACTCTTTGCCTGAAGTCCCAGAGGTGTCCCTATCCTTGGTTAACTTCTTACTCCCTCCAAGCATGTCCTATCTATTCCTTTTGAACTTGCCTGGTTTACTTAGGACTCTGTCAATTCCTAACAGAAAAATACATGAGCTAGATAACCCTAAAGGAAATTTTAACATAAGGCTGCAAGTTTGTCTTATATGTACTTCAAGGGCTCAGAGATACTTGGCTTCAAAGGCAGACTGGCATGACAATGCTTCTCACAGGATATTTGGTTTGATGGTTTTCCTTCGTTGTATCTATGAAATATTTTCTTCCATGGGATCCATGTTGCAGAAAAAAAAAAAAAAGGAAAAAATATGCAAACCTATGTCTACATGATCAACATCATTATGGGTGTGTGTTCCACAGCTAACAGTCCAGAGTGAGACTGTTTACTTGAATCTTCAGTTATAGGAGAAAAAGCTGCCTTTGTCCGGCTTTAATTATATGGCTAATCTGGCCCCAGGTTACACAATGAAGCTGCTACTCTATGACCACATGTATCCATTTTTCTTAGTGACAGTTTCATCTTGTAGTGATTATTATTTGTTCTTCGCATCTGTAGGGATGACTCTGATGTTTGTCTTAAACCAAAGGTCCTTGCGTTGTGTTTGCATATAGTACCCACCTACTGCTCCAAAAACATTTCTCCATGTGAGCACACACCCATCTAGAAGGTGGTCCCTTTTTATTCTTTGAATATTGCTTCTTTTTGCTTTTTGCAATTTCTCAGTTCTTCTCAGGGAAGAATTCTTTTCTTTGTTTTTTAACTTTGGGTTAAGTAACTTTTCATAAGTGTTAATCATGTTCTTCAATGCACTTCAATGGAAAGCTAATGATTGCATCCTCCAGGGGACATATATCCTATTACTTTACGTACGCCAATTTTCTCAGCAGCTCGGTTAAACTAGATTTTATCCATATTCTCCTTCATTTAATAGTGTATTGAATAAAAGAGTTTTATATCTTCATAGGTAATTGTTTTCATTTTATTTCTTCTTGGTTTTATTTTATATTACTGATATTTTTCTAAGCAGTAAAGGAAAAACAGCAACAACAACAACAGAAAATAACACCTCCAGACAGTATCTGTGACTGCAAAGGAGAAATAAACTTCCATTGCTTTTTAAAAATGAAAAATATCTTTTATTCTAGGATATAAAGTTCCCTAGCACAACCATATGTGTTCTGTCAGGCTCTCTCTGATATTTATTTTCTTTGAAATGGCAGGTAAGGCCATTTATAAAACACATTAAAGATGTGTCTTTACACATCTTTAATTTTGTTTAGTAGTATGTTATATACTTATTAGACCCTCAGAAAACTGTGGCTGTATATATAAAATCATTATATATATTATAAATATTAATATAATACAGTTATTAAAATAATATAAATATATGATTAATGATGTGTCTCTGGGGTTGGTTTTTGCATAGCCAGAAATATTAAAATGTCCAGTTTGTGTTTAGAAATTGTGAGTTTCACTACTTCTCTTGTACAATGCTGGGAGAATAGAGATACAGAAAAATGATTACTGAGTTAAATAAAATTTCATGTGGAACATACTCAGATTATGTATCTCTCTGTTTTAATTCTATTCTGCTTCTCCAAATTCTATTTTTTAATTTAATCATTTATTTTATCTGTATATAAATGTATATATATATATATATGTGTGTGTGTGTGTGTGTGTGTGTGTAGATATACATATAGATATATGCTCATACATTTTTAAGACTTTACCAAATGTGCAAATTAGTCAAATTAATAATCTAGAATCAATTCTCCATATAGTATCATATTGTATAACTTGAATTAAGACTAGATACCATGTTTATTGCGTTAAAATAAATGTCTTGGGAAATTCGGCAAGAACAACTTCAATTGTGCTTAATCTATTCAATGGCTTTAATGAATATACTTAGTGTTTATTAAAGACAGAATATGGGGCAATCCATTATAGATTTGAGAGTTATATTCTAGTCAGTCTTAAACATGTTATTTAAAAAATCAAGGTTTTAAAAATATTTTTGTATTGAGATGAATCCCAAGTTAAGCCTGTCACTGGACCTCCTTACCCTCAGTCTCAGATCCATTTTTGTCTCCGCAGTTCTTTTAGACAGGAACATTCTGGGTCAGTGTTTTTGACTGTTGGATGGGAACACCATCCACTCCACTTGATATCTTGTCTTTTTACTGGATGTGGACTCTACAAGTTTCATCTGCCCATTGTTGGGCATCTCATCTAAGGTCCCTCCCTTTGAGTCTGGATAGTTTCTCACCTCCCAGGGCTCTGGTACATTCTAGAGGGTTCCCTCACCTCCCAACACCCAATGTTGCATATTTCTATTCTTTCTGCTGGTCCTCAAGGCTTCTCTCCTGTCCCCCCAATACCTGATCATGTTCTCCTTTCCTCCTCTCCCCTCTCCCACTCAGGTTCTTCCATCCCTCTGCCTCTTTCTTCTTCCTCTCAAGTGGTAATAAAACATCCTCACTTGAACTCTTCAGCTTGTTAACCTTCTTGAGTTTTGTGGATTGTGAACTGGATATTCTGTAATTGTTTTTACTAATATCCACTTATTAGTGAGTACATACCATGCATGTCCTTTTGGGTCTGAGTTACTTCACTCAGGATGATATTTTCTAGTTCCACCTATTTGCCTGCAAAATGTCCTCATAATGTCCTCATTCTTAATAGCTAAATAGTATTCCATTGTATAAATGAACCACATTTTTTTGAATCCATTCTTCCATAGTAGGACATCTTGGTTGTTTACAGATTCTGGCTATCACAGATAAGGCCACTATGAACATAATGGAGCACATATCCCTCTAGTATGGTGTAGCATCTTTTGGGTATATGCCCAAGAATGGTATAGCTGGTCCAATGTTCAGAGAAACCTCCAGATTAATTTCCAGAGAGGTTACACCAGTTTACAATGTCACAGCAAGGAAGGAGTGTTCCTCTTTGTCCACATCCTTGACAACATGTATTGTCCCCTGAGTTTTTGATCTTAGCCATTCTGATTGGTGTGAGGTGGAATCTCAGGGTCATTTTGATTTGCACTTCTTTGATGACTAAGGTCTTTGAACATTTCTTTAAGAGTTTCTTGGCCATTAGAGATTCCTCTGTTGTGAATTCTCTGTTCAGCTCTATATACCATATGTTGATTGGGTTGTTTGGTTTTTTTTTTTTTTTTTTTGGAGGTTAGCTTCTTGAGTTCTTTATATATTTTGGATATTAGCCTTCTATCGAATGTGGGGTTAATGAAGATTTTTTTCCCCAATCTGTAGGTTGCTAATTTGTCCTATTGACTATGTCCTTTGCCTTATAGAAGCTTTTCAGTTTCTTCTATAACAGAAAGGATGTGGATTTTACATTTAATTTCTAAGAAAATGAATGATGTAACCAGAGAGCAGAGCAGGATGTGGTGGGCTGTAAAAAAAAAAGTAATTTATGCAAATACTTAAAAGTTTGATGAATTAAATCTCAGGTAATTCCCATGACAAGACAACTTCCTCACAGACCACAGCTTTAGGTGTTCTGATGTATATATAGCCAATTAAAATTTCAAATTAAGAAATTAAGCCTCATGCTTCTAAATCAGCTAGTTTCATAATTTACTTTAATAAAACTGTTTCCTTGAGTTGAGTATGCTAGTGATTATTTATATAGTCACTTGCTCCCATCCAGTTATCCACTGATAATTTTTATGCATCTGAACTGTATTCTTTTCTAAGAAATGATAGTGCTCCCAAACATGTTCATTTATATTTCTTTGAGTATCTTACTAAGTGTTTATCATGCTATGCATCAAAATATGAAACTGTAAGATAAGATCCTTGTCTTTCTATCCATTTCAAAGGAAATTGTTTTCATGGAAAAGGCTGACTTGATGTTTGAGAACAGGAATATTGCAATCAAAGACACCTAGGTTTTCAACCACAACCAAGCCATTTCCAGCTCTGCAAAAGTGTCTCACCTATATCAGTGGAATAAACCTCAGCTTACATAATTTATAATTCAGTATGAATGTATATATGCTATAATGCAAAATAGAGCAAAATAATATAGTATGCTGTAAACCATATATTTATAATCTTTTAGGACTAGTTTTCTAATCAAGAATTTTTTTTTACTTTTAGATATACTTTGAACAATTAATAACTCTAAAATGCATATGCAATAATTAGTAATAATTAGTAAAATATTTTGCCAATTGATTAAAGAGTTTGGCACAAAGACGTGGGAAGATAGCTCAGTTAGTAAATACCTTGTCATGCAATGATGAGTGCCTGAGTTAAACCCCCCAGATCGCATGTAATCTCAAAATTGGGAAGGTGGGGACAAGGTCCCTTTGACATACTGGCTTGCCATCCTAGCCCAATCAATGAGTTTCAAGTCAGTGAGAGGTCCTGCTTCAAAAAAGCAAGGTAGTGGGTACCTGACAAATAACGCCCAAGGTTGATATCTGGCTTTCATATAATTGTAAACACATGCACATGTATGGACACACAATGCGCACACACCATGCATACACACTTGCACACATGCACACATATGCACACACTACTTTGAAAAATCTTAGGCAATATTTAAGTGTAATTTTTATATCTCTTGAAAATTAAGATCTTACATCTTTCTGTTAGACACAAGAATGAAAAGGGGATAATTTGAGTAACTAACTTTGTAAGCCTCAGTTTCCTCATCTTTACAAGGAATAGAACTTTTCTTCTGAATAGAACTATATAGACCATTGAGTGAATTTATTGATATAAAAGGTTAACCTACAGTATTCAACATATTAATTGAATATATTGAATAATTAAAGTTAATATAACTTTCTTATTTGTAGCCATTTTATGAACATATTTTAGACAATATTTATAGAAACATACATTTGTCCTCTGCTTATTAATGATTAAATGACTTTAATATGTGACACTCAAGTAAGACTGGGACATGTGTCTAGAAACCCACCAATATTTTCTGTGAGTCTCATCTGTAGCACAAATTAAATAAACCGCAGTTAGCAGTTATTTAACTTATGGGCATCTGTCACTGTAGAGACATCCATGGGGACTTTTGTTAACATCTTCCAAGTTGCATTTGTATGAAACTAATGAAAGACCATTATATGACTACATTTCATTTACATTTACAAGAATGTAATTTACAATAATTTACAATTTCATTTACAGTATGACACTTTTTATTTTATTGTAAAATATGTAAATATTTCATGAGATTATATATATATATGTATATATATGTATACATATATCTTTTAATAACATGGTCATAAAGACAACAGTTGAAAGGAAACTAAAAGAAAAGATACTGCTATATATTCAGCAATATACGTTTCTGGTCTAAGAATTTATTTAAAAATAAAATTTAAGTATAACGAATAGTAACTATGCATTTCAAAAATAAAATAGCTAAATGTCATGGTGCAACTTTCAGTTAAAAGGATAATGAGACTATATAAAATATTTATTGTCTATTATGAAAGGTCCACTTCCTTTTTGTAATTTGAATATGTGATCTATCACAACCGTACCCCCCATTTTGATAGTAATATTGATAGCTATTTTATTTTTGAGAACTTCATGCATGAGACCTGCTTTTACATCACTTCTGCTCCTCTCTTCCCACAAAAACTTTCTCATGACCCCCCTCCCTCCCAAATTCATGATCTATTGTTTATATGCCAGATCCTGCAGGTCAGTCAGTATGAAAACCACAATTGAGTGAGTCAGAAAGATTGTAAGAAAGGCAGAAAGAAGGTTCAAGAGACAGATATGAGAAGGCTACAGGTCAATACCATGCCAGCAGTGACTATACTTTCTCAGTGTCTTTTAAAGGCAAGCAACAGAAAGCATGAGCAATTTTAGGAAACAAGTGCTTATGTGGCGAGTTTATGGTACACAATACCTATGTTTGACTAAGCCATTTCCTTTTGTGTTAGACAGTCCCTCAAGGACATATGCATAAGCAGAGGGGAACTTGGCAGGAATAACGCAAATCTTCACTAAAATGAAGACAGATGTCATTCATGATTAATTTCAAGGAAGAATTCAGCTAACGTTAACTCTGAATGTGCTCTCCACAGGTGCATGTATACACCCACACACACCAATATACTCTATTAACGTTCACATATGTGTTTATGTATCCCACCAAGTCCATTTAGGGTTTTCTATGTGTATCGAGTACTAGCCACATGAGATTATACAACCTAGATGAGAAATCATTCCTTCAAAACTTTAATTCTTCCTCTCTTAGAGGTATTTATAACCTGTAGCCCTTTATATGGAAATAGGACTATGTGGAATGTCTCCAGTCCACATTGGAATGCCTACTATGTTGTCATTATGCTTGTCTTCATCAGGCAATTGTATTGTAAAAATTTCATGGGTATGGTTTTCCTTTCAAGTCTAGAAGTAGGCATAATGAAACTGTGGTATTTATGGTCTTTCTACCCCATCTTCCACAATGATTCCTGGGTCTTAAATATAGAAGTAACCTTGCAGATGTATCAGTTAGGATTACGAATCCTAAAGTCACTTATTCTCTGTATTTTGCTCTGTTGTGGACCTCTGTAATAGTCTTTATTGGTTGCAAAAAGAAACTTCTTTGATGAGTGATGAGAGCTATACTTTTTATGCATATAAGCAAAAGTATTGAGAATATAGATAGAAATTGTGTTGGTTTAGGATCATGGCAGTAATAAGTTCTCTTCTAGGGTCTATGGCTTCTTCAGCTGCTGGTAGTTGGCTAGGTTTACAGCAGTAGGTATGCACCCTCCTACTGACCAGACCTTAAGTCCAGTTAGACTACTCTTGGTTATCCCCAAATAAAAACACTACTATTGCACCATCTGTGAATGTTGTCCTCTGTTAATCATTGCTGTAGTTTGTAGGGTTCATAGCTAGATAGGACTATAAATTGCTTCTCTCTCTTGGCAGCTTACATGGCATGTACCACCAATACCAAGAGAAAGAGTCCTCATGAAGAGACTTCAAAGTCAGTTCCCTCTCAGTTCTCTCAACTCCTCTGTGTGAAGTAGGTGGTGTCTTTACCACTAGGCTTTGACAACTGCTCTTCTTAAGACAAAATTACCTAGAAAAGCTGGCTGTGTCTTTGAGTTCCTGAGTATCAAAGTACAATGCTGTGAAAGTAGACAAACTGGAACTCTTTCCTTCAGTGTGTAGTTATAGTTTTCACACACAGGTTTTCACATCTGTGGATGTTAGTATATTTTTGCCCCAACTGAAAAATTCAGATAGAGATATTGTACTGTCATTAACGTCAGAGAGGAGAGAGAAACTTGAGTCCTCTAATTATAATACTATCCAAAGTCTATTACAACTGCTCCACAGAAAAATAAAAATAAAAAATATAAACTGAGAGTTTAAATTGTGTAAAGGAAATTAGTCTCGAAATTGTCAAAAGAAATATCAACATTGTTTGTTCAGAAAGGAGAGGAAGAGACAGGAGTACCTCAAGAGCTCAAATCCATGTGCTATGCTTTCTATATTTACTGTACACTCATGTGTACATATAATACAATTGTAATCTAAATTATTATTGTTACTATAAAATATACTAAATATAAATCTGATACCAAAAGGAAAGTATCTATTATGTGTCAAACTTCAAAAAAAAATAGAATTAAAAGCAGAGGAAAATGTGTTTACCAAATATTTTGATTAGTACATAATCTCAATTTCTCAGCACAATTGTACTGAATTGGTTCCTTTATCTAAGTATTTCTCAGCACTTAATAAAGGTTAAATTGGAGCTTTGCTCAGCATGGCTGCTTGGTGGATATTAAATAATAATAGAAATAATCAAAACACTACTGTGAAGCCAAAGGAACATTTCCTTTTATTATATATTTCCCCATGTTTACCCACTTAATAGAATATAAATGGTATATGCTATGAACGTCAACTGTTCAAAAATTTATAAATGTGTTTGATGTTTGTCAACATAATCAAAATTTGTACTCCATTTTCTTAAATCTGCATGCTGTTATACAAATAATCCTTTCATTACCTAGCCAAGTAATTACTTTTGCAAGCACATCACAAAGCAAGGATTAGTAAATAACTCATTATATATGTTATTTAGACACTAATAGCCTACAACCTTAATGACATTTTCATTGTAATAAGAAAACTGATATTTACTTTTATTAGATATGACTCCAAAACAAAAACCATTTTATCAACATTAACCAATTTGATGTTTAATAAAAATATGTAAGGGAAAATTACCCCACTAACTGGGGATATAAAAGACTATATATTAAAATATTGACTAGAAAATTTGATACTACAAAACAGAAAGATACTAAATTCTAAAATGCTGCAAACCTATGTTGTCTTCTTTAAAAGTATGCACAACCCATAGTCCTGTTAAGTGGCAAAGGACTGACATTTTTCAGAGAGAGAAAACAATGTATACTTTTAGAGAAAAGCTACAGGTAAGTGTGAGGCCCCACTACCTCAAGGGAGGGTTGTACCCATCTAAAAGACAAAAGATTTTCAAATAAGCTACATGAAAAAAAAATGAACTATGAATGTTGCAATTAACAGGCATATTGGGCTGGATCTGACTCCTGCTTAAACTCTAGAAGAATGGGCCAGACATTGCAAAACAAAGAATGAGCGGAGTTCCAATCGCATTGCCATCAGCCTATTGTCTCAGTGTTTGTTGATGCAAAATACAAATTTGTTTCTCAAGAAACATCTTTTGGGTGTCTAAAGGACACCCAAAGAGTTATAACCAACTGTGTGTCATGGTAGAACTTACCAGGTAAGGAATCTGGAAGTTAAGAGTTTTTGATAGAGAAGAAACTGCAAGTAGATTGTTAGAGTACCACAGTGGGATGGTATCTACTGGCACTAAAACCAGTGGTTGGAAAGAACCTTAAGGAATCAAGTCAGCTTAAGTAACAGCCTCACAGAGCCATTCAGGAACATTATGTGTAAGTAAATCTTCTCAGCCTTCTCACTTCTTTCTCACTCCAACCAAATAAAAGGAGTCATTTTCTTCAAGGTAGAGCGAATGAGGAGCCATGAAACAGTGGATGTCTGGGCCATTGCAACACCTTTCCAACCCCTTCATATTTGCTGTGATACAGTAAATCCAGCTGTGGAAACTGCAAAACAACAGAAATTTTCAATAAATATGATGCTTTTGAAAATTATGTAGAATCGAGTATTTTAAATAGGGAATTGAATTTGGGGTTGACCATTTAGAAGTAGCTTTTCAGCAATTATCAGTAACCAGAAATGACACAGAAACATCTATATTCTAATCTAGAGACATTGAATGGTTCCTTCACCTCAATTTTACAAAAAAAAAAAAAAAAAAAAAAAAAAAGTGGAAGGGGAAAAAGGGGTCTCTAATTCGTTTAATTGAATCTCACCTTTTTAACACACTAAGGTGAATTATATTTAATTTTACTAAAGAGCTACTAATAATTTAAAACATCCTTACACTCAATATGGCTTTAGAGTTAAACACAGTGATGGGCTGGAACCAGCATAGGTAAGTACTCTTTCAATCCCAGGAACCTACTGAAGTACCATCAGCTCAGCATTATAACATGTTATCTATTTATGATGATTCAGTTCTCTGACGAGCTCATTGGAGCGCTAAAGCAGTTTACAGTTCTGATTTTGGGTGGTGGTCATTTTTTTGTTTCTACATTTTTATTATTAGACCAACAAAAATCTTAAGTCAACTTACTTGCTCTCTACATTTCGAAAGCTCAAAATGAATAATATAAAAAGAACACACCAGTAAGGGCTCCATATACATATATAAGGATATTAAAACCTCCTCTATATTCTGTTTTATTTTTGTGCCAGGTTCTCTACTTCTATGTGCATGCACCCATCAAATGCTAACTGCTTTAGCTGATGACACTGATATAGTTGTTTATGTGCACTGCACTAAATGATAGCGCTATAATTGGTAAAATTGGCTTTCACTTACCCGTGTTACAACTACAAAATGAGATGACACAAACATTAGTCTCAGGGATTCTACCATGAAATCTCATTATTTCATCCCAGATTAGTGACATATACTGGATAATCTCATGATACATTAGAAGTAAGTAGCAACATTTAAAGACTGCTATCTCTTCTTCAAGTTTAATTGTTCTATTTCAACAAGCTTTCCCTGGGGGAAAAAAGAGAATAAGTATGAAAAAAACAGCAATATTTTGCTTCCTGAATTCTCTTTAGTCTATTTTCAACTACCAGTCTTAGGTGGTAAAGAATTACATAAAGACAGATATTTGGGTTCTTTCCATCTTCTGGCTATTATAAATAAGGCTGCTTGGAACACAGTGGAGCATGTGTCCTTGTTATATGTTGGAGCATCTTTTGGGTATATACCCAGGAGTGGTATAGCTGGGTCTTCAGGTAGAACTATTTCCAACTTTCTGAAGAACTACCAGATTGATTTCGAGAGTGATTGTACCAGTATACAATTCTATCAGCACTGGAGGATTGTTCCTCTTTCTCCACATCCTTACCAGCATGAACTGTCACTTAAGTTTTTGATCTTAGCTAATCTGATTGGTGCAGGGTAGAATCTCAGAGTCATTTTGATTTGCTTTTCCTTGATGACTAAGGACTTTGAACATTTCTTTAAATGCTTCTTGGACATTCGAGATTCTTCCATTGAGAATTCTCTGTTTAGCTCTGTACTCCATTTTAATGGGGTTATCTTGAATATTAGCCCTCTATTGGATGTAGATTTAGTGAAGATCTTTTCCTAATCTGCATGTTGCCATTTAGTCATATTAACAGTGTCCTTTGCCTTACAGAAGCTTTGCAGTTTCAAGAGGTCTTATTTGCCAATTGTTGATGTTAGAGCCTGAGACATTGGTGTTCTTTTTGGGAAAATTTCCCCTATGCCAATGTGTTCGAGGATATGTCCCTCAACTGAAGAACAGATATTGAAAATGTGGTTCGTTAACACAATGAAATACTATTCATCTATTTTTAAAAAATGAGGACATCATGAATTTTGCAAGCAAATAGATGGAACTAGAAAATATCATCCTGAATGAGGTAACATGCATGAATGAGATAAGGACATGCATGGTTCGTACTCACTGATAAGTGAATATTAGCTAACAAGTACAGAATACCCATGATATGCCCCATAGACCATAAGAAGTTTAACAAAAAGGAAGGCCCAAGTGAGTGTGGTTCAATCCCACTTAGAAGGGGGAACAAAATAATTACAGGAAGCAGAGGAAGAGAAGAATCTAGGTGGGAGTGGGGAGGAAGAAGGTAAAGGACATAAGGATCAAGTATAGTAGGAGACAGTAGAGAAGTCCAGAGGGCCAGGAGAATGAATGGAAATATGCAACTGCAGGGGCTAGAGGTGGAGTGGGGGAAACCTCTAGAAAATTCCAGAGATTTGAGATGTGAAAGGCCTCCAGGACTCATTGGGGGTGACCTTAGCTGAAATGCCCAACAGTTGGGAAATAAAACATGAAGAGACTACCTCCAATAGACAGACATGCCCCCCAATGGTGGCATGGGGTCACCAACACATCTTCAAAATTTTTGACCCAAAATTGTTCCCATTTAAAAGAAATGCAGGGCCAAAAATGGAGCAGAGGTCATCTAGTGACCAGCACTACCTGGGATCCATTCATGGGTGGGCACCAAACCCTGACACTATTACTGATGCTATGTTATGCTTGCAGATAAGAACGTAGCATAGCTGTCCTCTGAGAGGCTCTACCAGCAGCTGATTGAGACAGATGCAGACACTTACAGCCAAGCATTGGACTGAGGTTGGGAACCCCTATGAAAGAATTAGGGAAACGACTGAAGGAACTGAGAGGGATGGCAACTCCATAGGAAGAACAACAGTATCAACTAACCTGTACCCCTCAGAGCTCCCAGAGACTAAGCCACCAACAAAAAACATTCATTAGCTGTTATGTGGCTCCTGGCACATACATAGAAGACAAATGCCTGGTCTGACCCAGTGGGAGGATGTACCTAATCCTGTAGAGACTTGGTGCCCTAGGGAAGAGTAATGTGAGGGTAAAAGTGTAAGAGGGTGTGACAATGGGATAGCACCCTCTTAAAGGCAAAGGGGAATGAGGTAAAGAACTCTTGGAGGGGAGACCAGGAAAAAGGCAACATTTGGAATGTAAATAAATAAAACAGTTTAAAAACTAACTGAAAGAAAAATACACGGGACAAAGTTCAACCTACACAAATAAATATTACACATAAAGTTTTTTCAGTTTTTAAATGTTAAATTTTTATAATATACATGATGCTGAATAATATATATGCAAGCATCAAAATATGTTATTATGAGTCTCTCTCTCTCTCTATGGAACTACCCTACCATTAGTCCCTGTGCTATCTGGTCACAAAAACATAATTTGAATGAAATGAAATATTTATTTAACTTTGGATCTTCTAAATGTTTATACCAGCTTATACTTCCCACCATTGGCTTGTGATGCTCTAGCAGCAATACAGGTTCTCTGCTCTTGATATAGTCAGTCATTTTTTATTGGCTCTTTTATTTATTTACAATTCAAATGTTATACCCCTTCTAGGTTTCACCTCTGCAAAACTCCTAACCTGTCCCCCTCCCCCTACTTCAATGAGGATGCTCCCCCACCCACCCACCCACTCCCACCTCACTGCCCTGGCATTCTCCTCCACTGAGGCATTTAGCCTTCACAGGACCAAGGACCTCTCCTCCCATTGATGCCAGATCAATGCCACATTGATCCATGGCTAGAGCCATGGGTCCCTCCATGTGTACCTCCATGTGTACTCTTTGGTTGGTGGTTTAGTCCCTGAGAACTTTGGGAGGGTCTCGTTGGTTGATTTTTTTTTTCTTCCTATGGGGTTGCAAACACCTTGAGTTCCTTCAGTCCTTTCCCTAACTCTTCCATTGGTGTGCACTTGCTCACTCCAATTGTTTGCTGTGAGCATCTTCCTCTGTATTTGACAGGCTCTGGCAGACCCTCTCAGGAGACAGCAACATAAGGCTCCTGTCAGCAAGCACTTCTTGGCGTCAGCAATGGTATCTGGTTTTGGTGTCTATGAGATGGAATGGCCTTTCCTTCAGTCTCTGCTCCATACTTTGTCTCCAGATCTCCTTCAGACAAGCGCAATTTTGGGTTAAAATTTTGGAGAAGAGCGGGTGACCCCCATCCCTCAACCATGGAACTTGCCCCAGTACCCTGTCCCCCATTGCTACATACATCAGTTCAATTTCCTGACCCTCTGAATATCATCTCTTACTCCTACCATGCATGATCCTGCCCCCTTTTGTTCCCTCCCCTTCCTTTCTTCCTCTCAAGTCCTTCCCATCCTCTACCTCCTGTGAGTATTTTGTTCCCCCTTCTATAGAAGATCTGAAGCATACACACTTTGGTCTTCCTTTTTGAACTTCACATAGTCTGTTAATTATATTGTGGGTATTCTGAGCTCTTGGGATAATATCAGTAACTTAATACCATGTGTGTTCTCTTGTGACTGGGTTACCTCACTCAGGGTGATATTTTGTAGTTCCATCCATTTGCCTAAGAATTTCATGAAGTCATTGTTTTTAATGGCTGAGTAGTACTCCATTGTATAAATATACTACATTTTCTGTATCTGTTCCTCTGTAGAAGGCCATCTGGGTTTTTTTTTTTTTTTTTACAGCTTCTAGCTATTATAAATAAGGCTGCTATGAACATAATGGAGCATGTGTCCTTGTTATATGTTGGAACATCTTTTGGGATATGCCCAGCAATGGTATAGCTGGGTCTTCAGGTAGTACACTGTCCAATTTTTTTTTTTTTGAGGAACCACCAGAATGATTTCTAGAGTGCTTGTACCAACTTGCAATACCACCAACAATGGAGGAGTGTTCCTCTTTCTCTACATCCTTGCCAGCATCTACTATCACCTGAGTTTTTGATCTTAGCCATTCTGACTGGTGTGAGGTGGAATCTCAGGGTTGTTTTGCTTAGCATTTCACTGATGACTATGGATGCTGAACATTTCCATAGGTGTTTCTTGGCCATTTGATATTCCTTAGTTGAGAATTCTTTCTTTAGCTCTGCACTCCATTTTTAATAGGGTTATTTGATTGTCTAGAGTCTAATTTCTTGAGTTCATTGTATATATTGGATATTAGCCTTCTATCAGATGTACTATTGGCAAAGATCTTTTCTGAATCTGTTGATTGACATTTTGTCCTATTGACACTGTCCTTTGCTTTACAGAAGTTTTGCAGTTTTACCAGGTTCCATTTGTTGATTGTTGATCTTAAAGCATATGCCATTGTTGTTCTGTTCAGGAAATTTTTCCTTGTGCCTATGGGTTTGAGGCTCTTCCCTACTTTGCTTCTATTACTTTCAGTATATCTGGTTTTATGTGGAGGTCCTTGATCAATGAGGACTTGAAGTTTGTACAAGGAGATAAGAACAGATTAATTTGCATTCTTCTACATGCTGACCCATAGTTAAATCAGCACAATTTGTTGAAAATATGGTCTTTTTACCACTTGATGGTTTTAGCTCCTTTGTCAAAGATCAAGTGACCATAGGTGTGTCAGTTCATTTCTGGGTCTTCAATTCTATTCCATCGATCTACCTCTCAATCTCTGTACCAATACGATGCAGTTTTTATCATTATTGATCTGTAATTGAGCTTGAGGTCAGGGATGGTTATTCTCCCAGAAGTTTTTTATTGTTGAGACTAGTTTTCGCTATCCTGGGTTTTTTGTTATTCCAAATGAATTTGAAAATTGCTCTTTCTAACTCTCTGAAGAATTGAATTGGAATTTTGTTGGGAATTGCATTGAATCTGTAGACTGTTTTTGGCAAGACAGCCATTTTTTACTATATTAATTCTGCCAATCAATCAGCATGGAAGATCTTTCCATCTTCTAAGATCTTCCTTGATTTTTTCTTCAGAGACTTGAAGTTATTGTCATACAGATCTTTCACCCACTTGGTTAGAGTCATGCCAAGATATTTTATATTATTTATGACTATTGTAAAGAGTGTCATTTCCCTAATTTCTTTCTTAGCCTGCTTATCATTTGAGTAATAAAAAGCTACTGATGTTTGAGGTTTTTTTTTTGTTTGTTTGTTTGTTTTGTTTTGTTTTGTTTTGTTTTGTTTTGTTTTGTTTTTCGAGACAGGGTTTCTCTGTGTAGTCCTGGCTGTCCTGGAACTCACTCTATAGACGAGGCTGGCCTCAAACTCAGAAATCCTCCTGCCTCTGCCTCCCAAGTTCTGGGATTAAAGGCATGTGCCACCACTGCCAGGCTTTGAGTTAATTACTTATCCAGCCACTTTGCTAAAGTTGTTTATCAGGTTTAAAAGTTATCTGGTAGAATTTTGGGGGTCACTCAAGTATACTAGCATATCATTACCAAATAAGGATAGTCTTTCTTTTCAATTTATATTCCTTTGACCTCCTTTTGTTGTCTAATTGCTATGACTATGAATTGAGTACTATTTTGAATAGGTAAGGAGAGAGTGGACAGTCTTGTCTAGTCACTAATTTTAGTGGGATTGCTTCAAGTTTTTCTTTATTTAGTTTGTATTGGCTACTGGTTCACTGTATATTGCTTTTACTATGTTTAGATATGGACCTTAAATTCCTGATCTTTCCAAGACTTACCATGAAGAGGTGTTGAATTGTGAAATACTCACTCAGCATCTAATGAGATGATCATGTGGTTTTTTTTCTTTGAGTTTATTTATATATTGGATTATATTAACAGATTTTCATATATTGAACCATCCCTGCATCACTGGGATGAAGCCTACTTGATCATGATGAATGATCATTTTTATTTGTTCTTAGATTCAGTTAGCAAGAATTTTATTGAGTATTTTTGCATCAATATTCAAAAGGGAAATTGGTCTGAATTTCTCTTTCTTTGCTGGGACTTTGTGTGGTTTAGGTATAAGCATAATTGTGACTTCATGGAATAAACTAGGTAGTTTTCCTTCTGTTTCTATTTAGTGGAATAGCTTGAAGAGTATTGGTAGATGACCATCTTTGAAGATCTCAGAGAATTCTGCAATAAAATCATCTGGTCCTGTGTTTTTTTGGTTGGGAGATTTTAATGACTGCTTCTATTTTTTAGGTATTATGGGACAGTTCAGATGGTTTGTCGGATTCTAATTTAACTTTGGTACCTGGTATCTGTCTAGAAAATTATCCATTTCTTCCAGATTTTCCAGTTTTGTTTAGTATAGGCTTTTATGGTAGAATCTGATTATGCTTTAAAGTTCATCTGTTACTCTTGTTATGTCTCCCTTTTCATGTCTGATTTTGTTAATTTGGATACTGTCTCTATGCCTTCTGGTTAGTCTAGCTGATGGATTATCTATCTTGTTGAATTTCTAAAAAAAAAAAAAAAAAAAAAAAAAAAAAAAAAAAAAAAAAAAAAAAAAAACAGCTCCTGGTTTTGTTGATTCTTTGTTTAGTTGTCTGTTTCTACTTGTTTGATTTCAGCACTGAGATTTCCTGTTGTCGACCTCTCTTGGATGTATTTGCTTCTTTTTGTTCTAGAGCTTTCAAGTGTGCTGTTAAGCAGCAAGTGTATGCTCTCTCCAGTTTCTTTTGTAGGCACTCAGAGCTATGAGTTTTCCTCTTAGCACTGCTTTTATTGTGTCTCATAAGTTTGGGTATATTTTGCCTTCATTTTCATTAAATTCTAAAAAGTCTTTAATTTCTTTATTTCTTCTCTGACCAAGTTATCACTGAGTACAGTTGTTCTGGTTCCATGTGTTTGTGGGTGGTATGTTGTTTTTGTTGTTATTCAAGTCTAGCATTAGCCCATGGTGATCTAATAGGATGCATGAAGTTATTTCAATCTTCTTGTATCTTTTAAGACCTGTTTTGTGTCTGATTATATTCTTTTGGAGAAGGTACTATGAGGTCCTGAGAAAAAGGTATATTCTTTTGTTTTAGAATAAAATGCTTTTACATATGTGTGTGTGTGTGTGTGTGTGTGTGTGTGTGTGTGTGTTTCATTGGTTCATAACATCTGTTAGTGTCACTCTGTCTCTGTTTAATCTATTTTTTTATGATCTCATTGATAAGAGTGTAGTGTTGAAGTTGCCCACTATTATTGTGTGAGATGCAATGTGTGCTTTGAGATTTAGTAAAGTTTCTTTTATGAATGTGGGTACCCTTGCATTTGGAGCATAGATGTTCTGAATTGGAAGCTTTTCATGGTAGACTTTTTTTCCTTTGATGAGTATGATGTGTTTTTTTCTTGTCATTTTTTAATAACTTTTGGTTGAAAGTCGATTTTATTCAATATTATAATGGCTACTCCAGCTTGTTTCTAGGGACCATTTGCTTGGAAAATAGTTTTCCAGGCTTTTACTCTGAAGTACTGTCTGTCTTTGTCACTGAGATGTGTTTCCTATATGCAGCAAAATGCTGTGTCCTATTTATGTATCCAGTCTGTTAGTCTATGTCTTTTTATTGGGGAATTGAGTCCATTGAATTTAAGAGATATTAAGTGACCAGTGATTATTGCTTCTTGTTACTTTTGTTGTTAGAGGTGGAATTATGTGTGTGTGGCCATCTTCTATTGGGTTTGTTGGGTTACTTTCTTGCTTTTTCTAGGGTGTATTTTCCCTCCTTGTGTTGAAGTTTTCCATCTATTATCTTATAGGGCTGAATTTGTAGAAAGATATTGTGTAAATTTGGTTTTGTCATGGACTATCTTGGTTTCTCCATATATGGTCATTGAGAATTTTGTTGGGATATAGTACCCTGGGCTGACATTTGTGTTGTCTTATGGTCTGTATAACATCTGCCCAGCACCTTCTGGCTTTTATAGTCTCTGGTAAGAAGTCTGGGGTGATTCTGATAGGTCTGCCTTTGTATGTTACTTGACATTTTTCCCCTTACTACTTTTAATATTCTTTCTTTGTTTTGTGCAGTTGGTGTTTTGATTATTATATGACAGGAGGAATTTCTTTTCTGGCCCAATCTATTTTCAGTTCTGTAGGCTTCTTATATGTTTGTGGGCATCTCTTTCTTTAGGTTAAGGAAGTTTTCCTCTATAATTTTGTTGAAGATATTCACTGGCTCTTTGAGTTGTGAATCTTTGCTCTCATCTATGCCTATTATCCTTAGGTTTGGTCTTCTCATTGGTTCTGGATTTCCTGCATATTTTGTGTTAGAAGCTTTTTGCATTTTGCTTTTTCTTTGATTGTTGTGTCAATGTTTTCTATGGTATCCTCTACACCTGAGATTCTCTCTTCTATCTCTTGTTTTCTGTTTGGGATGCTTGCATCTATTACTCTTGTTCTCTTTCCTACATTTTCTACGTTGTTTCTTTTTGTGATTTCATTGTTTCTATTTCCAGTTTTAGATCCTGAATGATTATGTTCAATTTCTTCACCTGCTTAGTTGTGTTTTCCTATATTTCTTTAAGGTATTTGTGTATTTCCTCTTTACCGGCTTCTACCTGTTTACCTGTGTTCTCCTGTATTTCTTTAAGGGAATTATTTATATTCTTCTTAAAGTCCTCTGTCATCATCATGAGATGTGATTTTAAATCTGAATCTTGCTTTTCCAGTGCCTTGGGATATCCAGGGCTTGCTGTGGTGGAAGAACTTGGTTCTGATGATGCCAAGTAGCCTTGGTTTCTGTTGTTTAGGTTCTTGTGCTTGCCTCTCACCATCTGGTTATCTCTGGTGTTAGCTGGTCTTGCTGACTCTAACTGTAGCTTGTCCCTCTTGTGAGACTGTGGGATTTTAGGTGTGTCAGCACTCCTAGTAGACCAGCTTGCTCCAGGCAGTTATAGATTGTAGGGAGCTGTGATCTTAGGTGTGTCAGCATTTCTGGGAGACCAACTATCTCTGGACCAGATTTGGGTATGGAGAGTTGTGGCTTCTGGTTAGCTCCTCCATGGTGCAGATGGAAACCAGAAGAATCCTATTCCCAGCTCCTCTGTAGTTCCTGTGGCCTGTGGGCTTCTGGCTGGTCCCTCATGGCCCAGGTATTGGAGCAATAGTAATGGTCTCACCTGTGACCTTATGTGTGTCTGCACTCCTTGGAGACCAGCTCTCTCCTGGAGGGATTTGGGTACCAGTCAGTCATTTTTAATACATTAATTTAAGTGGATATGTAGCCAAAATCAATAGTAATTTCAAGTTGTCATTTCTTTTTTTTTATTTTGAAGTTACATTTTTTTCTTTCTTAAATTATTAATTATTGTATTCATTTACATCCCAAATGTTGTTCCCTTCCTCATCCGCCCTCACAGAGTTCTTCTCCAATTCACCCCTCGCTTTTGCCTCTTAGAGGTTTACCCACCTCTCTGGGTATCTCCCCTCCCTGGGATATCAAGTCAGTACAGGTTTCTGTCCCCTTCAGTTCCTTCAATCCTTCCTCTAACTCTTCCATGGGGCTCTCCATCAAGTATTTTTATTCACTGAACCATAAATAGAGAACATAATGAAGGTAAGACAATATAGAGAATAGGAACAGAAAATTATATTTACATGATTTTCTTAGCCTATCACTTTGGTCTCTGTATGATCAAACATGGAAATCAGTTCTGAGTGGCATGTTCCATAGCAACCAAATCTTGCTGAATACTTTTGGGGCAACAGTTGTTTTTTGGGTGTTGTTGTTGGGTTTTTTGTTTGTTTGCTTGTTTTTGGTTTGGTTTGGTTTTTTTAGTATGGTTGGGTTTGTTTGGTTGGTTGATTTGTTGGTTGGTTAGTTGGTTAGTTGCTTGCTTTCTTTGTTTTGTTTTAAACACAGTGTCAGTCCTTGAAATTCAGTCCAATGTTCCCTGAACAACGAAAATCTCAAATCCTCAAAGACTCAAAGAAAGTGATACACACAATTTTTACTTACCTCAGGGGACTTTTCCTAGCACACAAAATAATAGATATATGCATATACATATTCATTTAAATTTTCCTGTTGCAATCTGAAATATCTTTGTTTATTATATCTGTGGGGAGATTACAAAGGTCCATCAGAAGTCGAGGTGCTTTGATGGTAAGAAATCGCATATAATCAGGTTAGAAACCTGATATAGTTTTAGGGGAAAGTAGTAGCATTGCCTGACTGAGGAAAACGCTTAAGTTGTTTATAAACAGCAGATATTGAAAATGGACCTTATCCAGTTCTAATGTCATTCCTTACATGAATGTACAGCACCTTACCTTACTGTTGTTCTTTCTCCCTGCCTACCCTCGTATGAATGCAATCAACTGATAGTAATTAAAATTAAGGCAGAACCATGAATTTTGTTTTGATGTAGATTCACTGTGCTATTGTAGCAAATTAAAGTAACATCGCAAAATTGAGCCTCATGCACAGTGCTAAGCATTGGTTTATTCTTTGTTTTAGAAGCAAGAAAAGATAATGTATTGCATGTTTCTTACACAAAATATGCCAAGAAATTAACTCAGATTGAGTCACGTCTGTAATGATAGTTTGGTAAATTTGTATAAAATACCTACTAACTGCTGATTTTTGAACATGTAGACATCTGAATATGCACCAAGAAAATGGTTTCCTTAATTATAAATGAAATGACAAAAATAGTAACATAATTTATTATAACAGATTTCTAACTTCATTTGACAATTATTATCATAATTAAGGATCTCTTTTCTAGATTTTTTAGAATTGCATATATATTGCATATATATATATATATATATATATGCAATTCTATATATAAATATATAAATGTATATATATATATATATATATATATATATACATTTAGAGAGAGAGAGAGAGAAATATAAACACACACACACAAACACACACATGCCAGGATTCCTTTACAATGAAGAATATGATTTTTTGTGCATGCCTTTCTGAGACTGAGTTTTGAGTCTGAGTTACCTCACTTAATATTGTTCCTAATTCTACCTATTCTCATGTCAGTTTTAGGATTTCATTTTTAGAAAACTAAACAGTATTCCATTGTATAGATATTGTATTTTCATTAACCATTCATTTTTTTTGATAGACATCCAGACTATGTTTGAGTTTCCTTTCTATTTTTAATATGGCAGCAGTAAACACAGATGTGTAAGTATCTCTCTGCTAGGACATGGAGTCCTTTGGGTACATTTCTGGAATGATATGGTTAGGCCTTATGGCAGTTCTCCTTTTAGAAACTTTTTAGTAACTATAATAATTATTTCCATAATGACTATAGCAATTTATTGATTTCTATCACACACACACACACACACACACACACACACACACACACACACACTAGCGGTGAAGCAGTGAAAACGGATGTCACTTTCTCCACACCTTCTCTAGTAAGAAAGGGTACCATTGGGTGATGAGAAAGGAACAAAAGCTTTTATGGGACATGAAAGAGGACCAGACTTTGGGAAGTTATCATGAGGAAGCAGCAGTAGCAGGGATGGTCAAATGGAGGAAGGGAAGCCCATAAAAACACACTCTGTTTGAAAATGTCATAATGCTTTTGAAAGTATTATAAGATGACAATGTAAGAACCCATGTTTCAAATGTTCCTCAATGGCAAATATTATTTACTCTTAAAAATGTCCTAAAAGATTATGTCATGCTTTCTTCTACACTTAGATAAATGGCTCCAGCACTCAGATTCCTCATCTGGTCCTTACCTCTAAAGAGTAAAAGTGGAAACTCAGTCATTCAAAGACCATCATTGTTAGTATAAAGAAAAAACAAAGGAGGCTGAAGATACAACCCCATACTGAGCTTTCAGATAACTGGCAATGAATGAATGTATAATACCTGGAGGAAGACAGAGAACAACAACCAAAGTGTAGATTTTGGAAACTAAATTTACAGAGGTGAAAAAGAAAAGGATCAGGAAGAGGAGAGGACACAAAGTGTAAACCATTTAAAATACCAGGAATCTGTGCACACAGGAGCCGCAAGAAGGCAATGCTTTAAGGAGGGCAGATATCAACTTGTTAATGACTGCAGCTGAGATATGGAGGTAAAATAGAATGACAAATGTCCTATAGTTTTTGCCTGGATGGGAACAAACTGATGACGTTTGGGAGCCGAGAATAGAGGATACACAGCATAACTCAACTGCTGTTTAAGTGAAGTGTGTACAGAGTCCAGAAAGCTTTTCTAGGATGCAGCATAATTTTGAGGAAAAAGTAGAGACTCCCTATATGCCATGCATCTATCTTCCTACCATTTACTCTCTTACACGAATGTGGAATACGCATGAAATGTACATTAACTCAGCACCGTAGGATTAACCCAATTGATGAGCTTAATATCACTTCTAAAGTGTTTTTCCTATTCCAGCATCCAGTTAAAGTCCCAGACATTGTCTCTCACAAATCCTAGTCTCCTCAGATCTATGCCAGCTTGTCAGTCTTTCTCAAGTTTCAGTAATGCTAATATTTTTGAGCAGTAAAGCCAATTATTTTATAGAGTCATCTCAGTTCAGCTTTGTCTCATGTTTTCTCTTAATTAACCAAAGTTATCACAAAGAACACCATACCATGAAGGTGACATAGCCATCCAGTGTTTCTTATCAGGGATCTTGTTGTTGAACTGTATTACTGTTGCTGTTGACTATGATTGCCTGTCTGCCTGAAGTGGTATTTTGTATGATTCTGGACATACAGCTGCCATGTTTCTCATTATTGTTAGTAAGTACTAGATACCATGCAGTCATCCAGCTTTTGTTTATACATTTTATTGAGAATTTTATGTATATATAGAGTGTGTTTCAGTGAAACCCAACCCTCATTCCCTCCCCTGTAATTCTTCCCTTATCAGCTATTTTTTCTTCCCAATTCTATGTATTTCTGGTTTTAAATCAATTGAGTTTACTTAATTGCTATGGATCTAGGTCCTTCCACTAAGGCTTGAATAGCCTCTCAGGAGCCACAGCTCACAGAAAATTGATTTTCATTTCCCAGGAGCCATCAGTTACAAAGAACTTCTCAACTAGCAACAGGATCCCATTATTCTGTTCTTTATCTATGCCTATATTTTGACTGCCATGATTTTGCGTGAGTCTTGTGAATGCAGTCATAGCTGCTGTGAGATCATGTGAAGCTACCCTGGAATATTGAACAAATAGTGTTTTGCTATGGATAGCCACTACTCCTGGATCTTATGATCTTCCCACCTCTTCTACAATGATTGCAGAGCCTTGTGAACACAGGTTGTGATATAGACCCTATTGCAGAATACTCAACCTACTTGAATCACAAGACGTGTAAAAATGAAGTTAATGCCAACCTAGATGGTTAATCTATTCTGCTTTCAGAAAGCTGTTCTGAAAAGTTCTGTTTAAGTCACTAGGGAAGTAAAGATTTAATAACTCTACTCAATTTTAAAGATTACAAGCTACAGTAGTAGCCAGATTGGCAAGATATGCCCAGTAGTGCAGTAGTGCTATACTGTCATGGGAGTGATCAATTACTCTCTGATTGATTTTAAAACCTGCTCCACAAAACATAACTGAATTCTGGCACTGTTAACAGGGACAAAAATCAGTGACTGGCTGCTTCACAGGCCCGGGGGAAGTATATATGTAATACTATTACACATATATACATACACACATATATAAGCACTTGATATATAAGATATAATTAATATATACTATCAACCATACACTATAATTAATATATACACTATACACTATAATTAATATATACACTACACACTAAAATTAATATATACACTGCACACTATACACTATAACTAATATAATCTCTACAGAATACATATTACTGTATACTTTAATATAAACCATATACTTTATCTACAAAAATGTATATAGTTTAATACTATATAGTATTTAATACTATATATAAAATTATATATATATATATGTATATATACATACACACACACACACACACACACACACACACACACACACACACATATATATATATATATATATATATATATATATATATATATATACATATTACCCCATATGCTCTTGCCATTAAATTCATAGATTAACGCAACTACCAACACTCATCAGAGAAGTTCCTTTGTATAGTAGAGGACAATTACTATAAAAGCCTAAGAAAGCTCAATGTGTAGAGAAGAAAAGATTTCAGAGTGCTCATACCTAAATGTTACAGTTGTATCACATCCTAATATTCCTAAGACTCAGGGATGATTCTGTTTATGTTTTGTCTATGGGTATTAGCTCCATGGATGGAACTTGTCTGTGGCACTCTAGTAAGAATTTATATTTCCCCCATTCATTCAATATATATCACCTGGGATTCTTGTGTAAAGGAGAGATATCACCTTTCTATAATTTATTTGGTAAGTGGATTGTTTAGTAGTTTAGATTCTCATTTATATGAGTATGAACCTTCAGGATTTTTTAGTCTTTTGTTCATAATCCATTAGTATCATTACCAATTATCTTGCTCCAATTACTTTAACACCAGACATTGGAAGCGATTTCCTGTGCCTACTATGACAATTTAAATTTCATTTCTTAATCTCCCCCAACCCCATGGAGTCTGAGTGTATGTATACACATATATGTACACTGTCTCACTTTCAATTTTCATGTGACTATCATCACACATTCTCCTGTCTTATTCCTAGAATCAACCATAACTCCAAGCTTCTTTGTAACACTGTATTAGAGAATGGTATTTAATATCCGTATGGGGTATGCTTATTATTAATGTAGTGTTAATATATCTAGTGACAAGGTACCCTTTAAGAACATCAATTTATATGCATTGGTATTGCTGCTTTAAAAGAAAGTAAAATGATGTTTATAGAAGAATAGGGACATTTTTAGGAGCACAGTTCCCACTACAGTTGGAATCCAACTGGTTATAGGGGGCAGAAATCATGAAGTGCAGGGTATTTGTACAGGGCTGTTTCATATCTCAAGAGGTTTTTTTCATTAATTAATTTATGTATTTACTTTACATTTCAATTGCATCCCCCCTCCTAGTATCCCCCCCCACACACACACATAGCTTCTTCCTTTTCCCCCTCTGCCACTCCTCTGAGAAGGGGGAGGTCCCTCTAGGTATCAACCCACCTTGGCATATTAAGTCACTAAGGACTCAGAGTGCATCCTAACCCACTGAGGCCAGACAAGGCAGCCCAGTTAGAGGAACGAGATCCACAGGCATGCAACAGAGTCAAGCGCACCCTATGCTCTAGTTGTTGGGCACCCACATGAATACCAAGCTGCATATCTGTTGCATATGTCCAGGGTGCCTAGCTCCAGCCCATGTGTGCTCTTTAGTTGGTGGTTCAGTCTCTGGGAGCCCACAAGTGTCCAGGTTAGTTGACTCTGATGGTCTCTTTATGGAGTCCCTGTCACCTTGGGGCTCCTCAATCCTTTCTTCAAGTCTTCCACAAGACTCCCGAAGCTCTGCCTAATGCTTGATATTGCCAATATATTTAAATACAATTTAGAAAAAAATGTTTCCTGATATAATCTCTGATGCACAAGAGGGCATAATTACATTGAAACTAAACTCAGATCACATGTCATTTCTTCCAAGAAAATGGGTTCTAGAGATAGGCTACCTCTATTAGCCTATGGGGATAAGGAAGAATATGACCTTGTCTTGGTCATATAGATAGCATAGAGGTCATTTGGGCTATAAGCCACCTGTGGTCCTGCTTGTGGGAGCTTAGGGAGACCCTGGCTGTAAGGGGCATTTAGATTATAAGCCAATTAGGGTACTTGTTGTGGGAACTTGAAATGACTTAACCCAACAGATATTGCAGGTCACTAGGTATTAATCACTTGTAATTTCCAGCTTTCTGAATTGAACAACATGTTTTATGTCTACTCCTTTGAGAGGACAATCCTGTATACTTAACATCTCTGATTTCTCTGGAATTCTCAGGGGCACAAGACCCTGCACTCTCAACATAGAACACTATTATAACAGAATAAATAAATAAATAAATAAATAAATAAATAAATAAATAAATAAGAGATCATGATTCAGTTTCAAATTGACTTAAGTGTTGATACAAATTGACAGGAAGCTGGTGTGGTGGTTCCTTGGGAGGTACCAGCAGCAACTGGCAGATGTGGATGCTTGGAGCCAACCAGCAGACTAAGCTCAGGGAACCTGGTGCAGGAGCTGGTGGAAGGACTGGAGGAGTAGAGGGGGATTGCAATCCCATTGAAAAAAAAAAACATAGGCTGGACTGACCACTCAGTTCTCTCAGAGAATAGACCACCAGCCAAGGAGTGTACCAGGAGGGATCCATGGCTCCAGATATATATGTAGCACAGGATGGCCTTGCATGACATCAATGGGAGGGGTGGCCCATGGTCCCCTGGGAGGTTTGATGTTCCAGCAAAGGGGGATGCTGGAGAGGTGAGACAGGAAAGAGTGGTTGGGTGCTAGAGCAACTTCATAGAAGCAAGGGGAGGGGGAGGATGGAATTGGGATGGGGGGGCTTGGTGGAGGGGTAACCAGGAAAGAGGATATCATTTGAGATGTAAGCAAATGGAATGATTAATGAAAGAAAGAAAGAAAGAAAGAAAGAAAGAAAGAAAGAAAGAAAGAAAGGAATTATTCTGTTTTTCCTGGTATTGTTAATGACATACTAACTGAGGTCAGGTATGGAGACTGAAATGAAGTGAGTGACAGAAACTGAAGAGGTTTGGGGCTGGAGATGTGGAACCTAATATAACAGAGAGTAAAAGAAACTGAACACGCTGGGTGACTATAACTAGGAATGAAATAGAATTGGGAGATACAGGTATTTGTGAGTCAGTGTTTAGATCAGGAATAAATGGTTTGTTTGTTTTTTTATTTTATTTTTTTTTTCACCTTGGTAAACTTTATTCACAAACTCCAGACCCCTAGGCCTAGCTCTGTCAGCCACAGGGTACATTCTTTCTTAGCAGTGGCAAAAACCCCAATGTAACACATTCATCAGGACTAACCATTTTAATTTAAATTAAAGCATTTCTGGAAGACAAATGCAATAGATAGAAAATATAAAAACTTTTACTGTACAAATTTTACATCACATTCAAAATAAGCAAATAAATGTCTGCCTTGTGGCCACAGAAGACTCTAAGTGTACACGCAGATGACATCCTGGCTAGCGCTGCAACATATCATGGCTGTCCCACCCTACCCTGTCACTACAGAGCAACACAGGCTTGCCACTCCCTGCCTGGACCACAAGAAGACAATGTCCGAGGGCTTTGACTGGGTACATTGGAGAAGCCTAGCACTAGCCTGGATTCACTACTTGCCACTCTGATGGGAAAAGGCTTCCCTAGGGTGAGGCTGGGCACTCAGGAAGGGCCTCACACTTTACTGGGCAGGTCCTCTGCAGCTTGAGCCTTTTTCATCACCTTCGAATAAATGGTTTAAATCGATTAAATCAAACTGGACACGGGGATAAATGAAAAATAGATATGGTACTATCAATCTCTGGTCATATGAAAATAATTGGCTTTTATTTATGGCTACAGATTGATTGTTTTGTTGTTACTGCTGGTGTTCAGTTTGCTTTTTTTTTTTTTTTAATTTGCTTTGGTTTGGGGTAGTTTTATTTGTTTGGTTTTAGTTAATCAAAATTTGAGGTGCTGGGAGTTGAACTGGTATCACACAATGGTTAAGTGAGTGAGCTATACTCAAATACACATCCAACATTGTAAATTAATTTATTAACTTAGTTGAATACAATATAGCTGAAGTTTAGAGGTGCAGGGAACTTACACAATGTTCCCATTCCTTAAGTGTGATGACACTTCTCTAAGTCTCATGCCTTTACTTTGCCAGTTCACCTCCCTGCTCCTAAATGAGGTGGGATCTGACATTCCTTTTCTTTCCTATCCTTGTTTTTCAAGTCCCAATATTTTAACAGTATTTTTAGAAGTGAGAATTGAATCATTTCTCAAGTGATTTCACCAAATGAAAAGGAAAAAGTGACATTCTTGCTTTGTCAATAGCTATCCCATTCATGTTTGGTCAGGGAGGAGATTATCTTGTGTAGAGGTCATTGTGAGCTCCAAAGTGATCTCTGGAATGACAAGGTTGAAAATCAATTGGCACAACTGCCAATTGTTCATCTGTAAATAATTCTTCTTCTCAATCAAGGTCATATGAATGCAGCCAAAAAGTAAAAATAAAACCTATTCTGTAGGAAACTCCATTAACTTACCTGAAAACAAATTGCTGAGGAGATGTGATTTCATTTTTAACTGGTCAGAGTCATTACTTTGGGAGACATGTTTGGTAACCTCTGATGTCTCAGCTAAATGGCTGTTTCTAAAATTACAGTGACCATTATTCATGAGAGTGTCGGTAATTACTCAGCGGTTAATGAAGTTGGTTTCCAGTTGATGATCATTAGAGGCTGAGTGTGACCTGTTGCACAACAGCATACAGAATGAAAGTTACAAATTTATCCACCCTGTGTTCACTGGACTTGTCAGTAACCAGTAATTAGCTATAAAAGAGGAACACTGTCTAACGGAAACACTCCTGGATATGCAGAAGCTTGAGTTGCAATTATAGACTAGTGAAAACAACATGACCCCTCGGGTCTCTCTTTGCTTGAAATAAGTTATAAAACAACTCTACAGTGTGTTTTAGGTTTGTTTCAGCATCTCCCAACCAAACTTTGAAAACCTGATTTTTTTAATCTTGGATCTCAGAATGTAACAAATGTTGGATACACAGCAAGCACTTAAATCAATACAATTTTGCAGGCATAACATCTCCCTGATACCCAAAGTTAGCAAAGTTGAAGGGATTTTCAATGCATGCCACTTTTAAATGTAGTTGTTTGCCAACTCTGATGGCTGCTTTCATATACAGATAACTATGACAATTCACAGAAATTTCTAAGTGGTGAAAACTTTAGAGACCTGCTTACCCCTTTTTTTAGAAAAAGATTAATTTTCAATATTGAATAGCTAAGATGGCTACAGTAGTAAGTTTACTGAGTTAAGTATTTAGGTGGGCAATATTTTCTTTTGTATCTCTTTGGAAAAATAGGCTGAAGAAAGATTGCACAATGAGTCCATAGCTAGTTAAATAAATTAAAAAAAAAAAAAAAAAAAAAAAGAACATCCATGAATCATTCATTTCCCTGGCCATAAAGCAGAGTTTGCCATCTATCTCAGTAGTTAAATACAGGCATCACTACACACTAAGCTTTCTCCAGACCTCCAGGAATGTTTTAAAATTCTGCTTTGGAGTAATTGCTTGAATACTTTTATTTTTTGTTGTCACTTATTCTCAATCAGCTCAAATAACAGTTACATGTTAGAACCAAGTACGGGGACATACACATGTCATCTCAGAACACTGGGGGCTAAGGCAAAAAGATGGCAAGTCTGAGGTCACCTGAGACTACATAATGATCCCCTGTCTCAAACAAACAAACAAAATTAACAAGCCAAGAAATAACAACCAAACCCAACCCAACAAAGAGGAACAAAATCCTGTATTAGAGAACATTAATCCACTCCCCACCCCCCATAAATCTGGCTGAAAGACACAAAACAAAAACATTCCTCTGGCATTTTTTTTTTTTTAATTTGAAACAAAAATATTTGCTTTATTGAAATCTCAGTATTTGTGAAAAAAACAAAAAAAACCTGTTTAATGACAAGTGTAGGAAAAATTTGAAAAATCTAAGTTCATTTTGACAACTATTTTTCTCTGTATCAATGAACACGTAGTGGGGTGAAGGTCAGAGCTTTTTATAATTGCTGTTAGAATTTTGGCCAGTGTTATGATAGATAAGACCAGAGCTAGCATTCATTGATCATCTAAGTCCCAAACACACAAGGGTTTTATAAACATTTCTCAATTGATTTTTATGAAAACCCACAGAGGTATATCATTGGACCATTAACTTCATTTGTTTTTTAGCAGCATTTACCTTTGAGGAGCAAACTGGCAATGTTGTGCTGCACATTTAAATCAATTCCTAGTCAGTTCAGATAAGAAGCTTGACCTGCATAAGCAGAACCTTTACAGACTGAAGCAAAGAAACGGCCGGGGAAATAACTCAGTAAATTACTTATCACAAGCAAAAAGAATATGAGATCAGAGGGTCACCACACACGTAAAGCTGGGTATGGCAGCAACCAACCCTGTAATCCAGCAATAGGAGGATGATTAACTGTTAACCTCCAGGGAAAGAAAGAGACAGTTTCTCAAAAAATAACGTGGAAGGTGATTGATAAAGACACCTGATGTCTACTTCTGGCCTCCATACATCTGTGCATGAGTTTTTTTCTGGTAAAGGTTTGGGGAGTGGAACATATGTTGACAGGTACTCTTATGAATAATTGCTTCCCTATATCAAAGCCCATTCTTTCTTTGTCATTCTTTTAATACACAGATGATGGCCTACAAGCCTGACATTAACCCTCATACAACAGGAACATGAGAGTAAATTATTCCTTCTCCAGCCAATAACAAAATAATACTAGCATTAATCAGGAGAGTTCAGTCTTAGTGTATAAGTAGAGACACAAATCTCAGTTCAACTTAAATTAATTTAAGACTAAGATTATTATCTTTGCAACACATCTTTTAAAACACAATAAGGGGATAGAGAGATGACTCGGGGGCTAAGAGTGTTTGTTGCTTGTTCACAGTCCCAGAGTTCAGTTCTCAGGACCCATGCTGGGTGGCTCATAAAAACATGTAGCTCGAACTTCATGGGATCCAACACCTTCTGACCTCCACAGCACACATGTGGTACACACAGACATATGCGTGCACACACAGATAAAAATGAAAAAAAAAATCTTCAAGAAGAAAACCACTTATAAGTCAGTTCCAAATAACTCTTGCCATCGTGTAGACACATTCTCCTTCCTGAGGATACATTTCACACTTCTGGCTTCTGGCAAGCACATGGGGAATCTGTGCTTCCCTAAATCAGAGGTTTGTAGAAGGCGTAGTGAAGCATTTCTACTGACAGGCTAGAGTAAACTTCTCCCAGTGAGAAGCATTTCTACTGCACTCTCAGAGGGATGGATGCAGAGTTTCAATCAAATGTTGTTTGTCTGAGATCAAAAAGTGAGCTGAACATCTTTCTGGATAAGGATCCAAGGATGCTCCCCAGTCAGCTGGCTACACTCCCAGCAAAAAAACGGACGCAGAGACTTGCTTCTCCTCATCTCTAGAATCCCCAGTAAAGGCTTCCTGAGTGTTTTGAGGCAGAAGTTAACCCACACAGTCTGCATGTTAAGAAAATGTAAGTGTGTTAGTATTGTTACCCCTGTGGCCAAACATCCAACCAAAACAGTTTAAAGGATAAGATACTTCATTGGCTCATGCTTTCAGAGGGTCCAGGACATCATGCTGAGGAAGGCATGGCAGAGAAAAGCAGCCCATGGCATGCTCAAAGGGAATGCTGCAGCTCTGCTGGCTTTCTCCTGTTTCTGCTTCTGACTCTGTATTGGTCCCCAGCCCCTGAGATGATGATTCTGAACATCATCGTTCTGCTAATCCTCTGTGGAAACACCTTCACAGTCACATAGAGACATACATCCACCCAATCTGTAGGGGACTGTAAATCAAATTGGCGACAATCAAAGTAAATGCATGATTCTCTGTAACCGATGCTACACTTCCCCATGAGCCCCACCCAATTCAGCAGGAAGAAAATAATTTAACATTACCTGCGAACAGCATTTTTTTCTGTCACTTTTCACATTTGCTGTCACTTTTTAAAATTCAAAGTTTTACTTTGTCCTCTCCTCCTCTTCCTTTTCCTCTTCCTCCTCCTCTTCCATCTCCTCCTACTTTCTTCTTCTTCCACCTCCTTTTTCTCTTTTTCCTCTTCATCCTCCTAGTTCTCTTTCCCTTTATCCTTTTCCTCTCTACTACTCCTGCTTTTCTTCCTCCTCCTCCTCCTCCTCCTCCTCCTCCTCCTCCTCCTCCTCCTCCTCCTCCTCCTCCTCCTCTTCTTCTTCTTCTTCTTCTTCTCCTCCTCCTCCTCCTCCTCCTCCTCTTCCTCTTCCTCTTCCTCCTGCTTTTTTTTCTTTTTCCAAAATGATTTTTAAACATTAGGGAGACAAAGGGTGACTTCTTAAGGCATGCTAGCAGGCAGGTAAACATGTGATTTTATACTAGTCTGTGAAATGGTCTCAGACTTCAAGGACAGGATGTGATTCTTCTCTTCATCCTACTGTTAGCAAATGCCTAGTACAGTTATTCAAAAACTGTCTATATCATTCAGGGATACTGGCCATCATTCTTTGTTGTTCCACACCAGATCAGCCTAGACCTGACTCACTTAAGGCCCCTTAGATATCCGGCAGTGAATCATTTGGTGAAACCTCCTAACATATCAGCATATTTCCTAACAACCTTAGTTTTTTTCCCCAAGGACAGGGTTCAGCAACCACAAGACAACTCCAAGGATATCCATGCATAGTTAATTGGTACAAAATTTCTACATATGAAAGGGCACCATGTTTCTGAATGCCAAACAGAAAAAAAGTGGCCAAAGTCTCCTTCTGTTTAGCATTCCATTGAGGGTACCAAGCACTCATGACCTATGGTTCTTAGGCATGATGGAAACCTTCTATACTAACTGTATCTTACAAATTCTTGGAGTTGAAAGAAGTGAATATTTTTTTTTAATTTCATGCCATAAGGTACTTAGGCATGATGGCAACCTTCTGTGCTAACCGTATCTTACAAATTTCTAGAGTGAAAGAAGTGAATATTTTTTAATTTCTTTATTTTATTCATAATTCCATACATGAGAGCAAAATATTGAGGGCAAAAACCCCATTAAACCTCTTTTCCAAATCCTCCAGGACCCTTCTCTCATGTCTACCCTTCTCAACGTTATGTCTTTTTTTCTCTGTTTCATATTTAATAGACCACTCAGTCCAATTACTATTTCTCATATACCTGTGGATGTGCAGCACTCTCCTTTGGAACATGGACAACTTATCATGAGCCTCATTTATGGAAAAAAAAATGATGTATCTTCTCCGACAAGCTACCACCTGCCAATTGCTAGTTATGGGACCTCCTGAACTTCCTCTCTCTCAGTGCTAGGGTATTGACTGGGTTGGTCTTGTGCAACAGCCAAAGGTGGTATGATTTCATGAGAACAATATCTTTGTTGTAGTTACAAAACTGTATCTTACAATGACCTTCCAAAACTCGGGCTCTTAAAACATTTCTCCCACCTCTGTGATGTTTCCTTAGTCTTGACCAAGAGGGAGTATGATATAGATGCACCAATCAGGGATGAGAACTCCACCATCACTAAATTATCTTCACGTTGACCATCTGTGATATTGTGTGTTAACTGTCATTCACTGCATAAAGAAACTACTCTCACGAGGTCTGAGAGCTACACTGAAGTGTAAGTAGAGCTGTATGAGTTGAGACATAAATTTGATAGAATATCCAGTTCTCTGACCCATGCTTGGAGCTACTGTGTTGCAGATCGTTCTGCCCCACGCTTTGGGGCCAAAAGCCCGGCCTGTGCTATTGCTCCGGTCCGTGGGTCAGAGCCTAGCAAGAGACACGAAGAATGGAGACAAGACAGTGGTTCTGATCAAGTCTCTCTCGTTTATTGTCTTTCTTCATGTCTCCCTTTTCTTATTGTGTCTCATATTGTTATCTCTTCTCTCTTGTTGTCTCTCTTATCCTTAGCATTCAGTTAACCATCAAAACATACCTAGCAAGAGCTAAATTATGCTATTTAACCATGATTTAAGAATTTATAAAATTAGATACTTTCTGTGAACTATAGATTAGACATTGTATAGCCGTCAACCCAAGAACCCTTTCTTTTGTATTTCTCAATGCTGTCTCTTTGTTAGTCTTTGCATTTTTCTTTTAATTATTCACATTTCCCAAAAAGCCAATATATTATTCCAATTGAATAGAAATCAAATATTGTTAAATATCAAAAATATATTTAGATAGTACAATTGATTTATCAAGACAACTGTATCTAATGTAATTTTAAAGATATATAGATCAACATGCTCTCCATAAAGGAATAAAAACTACCTTCTGCCTTGTTTCTGTCAAACCCAGATTAAGAAAGGGATTTTGTTTTTAATAATCTAAGTGAAGGTTTATGTGTCCATACCTTCAGTATTTTTCTAACATTTTAAGTCAGAATCAACTTGAATCCCATTCAGTTTGACATTTACTGAAGAGTTTAAATAGTACCTTTGGCTTCTATCAGCAGAAAAGTCACTAAAAGCCTTTCAATTTATTTCATTTCTCTTTCCTTTATGGTATTGAATTAGCCATGTGAAAGTGTGGAATACAGAAATAGCAGGACATCCATATCACTTGAGAAATCTGTCTCTGTTTCTCCTACTTCCACCCCAGCCTGTTCATTTGTATTCTAGTTCACTCTGCCTGTTTATATTTTTATCCTAATTTACAGGAAGCTCCGGGATCAGTGTAATGTTCAATCATGTGTACTCATTTTTCATCTTAAAATCTGAAACTATTAGTCTATGTATAGTATATGCTTCCTACTAGCTAAAAACTTTTAAATTGATAAGTGTATAATTGTAAATGTAAATGCCACCACTCTCCTTGAGTTGGGCATTATATGTTTACTGGTGCGAACACTGGAATGTTTCCATTCTACAGTTTCTTCAGATCTTATTTCTGGACATTGGTATAGTGAGGGTAATAACTCTGGTTCATATCAACTGTTCCTTCAGCTCCACAAAGATTTATTCCATTCTTTTTTTTTTTTTTTTCCAGAGCTGAGGACACGTTTGCTAGGCAAGCGCTCTACCACTGAGCTAAATTCTTAAAACAAGTGAAATCATGCTTTAACGCATCAAGCTTTAGCTGCTTAATTTGTAATGTAAAGCTATGACTGAGACCTTCATTTTAAAATGAAATCATTTAGGTGATATAAAGCTATATCAACCAATGCATTAGTTAATAATTAGCTTTGTGAAAACCAGAATGAAGATCTCACCATTTTTCCTTTAAAATGTTGATGCCACATGCCCATGATTACATCTCTATAATGAAGACTGAGAAGGTCCCTATTATGAGAAATGGTCTATAGCCTTCATTAATCAAATAGCATATAATGGAAATGTAATCTTAACATAGGAGTTTTGCCACATACAAAGAAGATTTTTGTTGTTGTTAAAGTGGTTTGCCTTTGTTTGGGAAAAGAGCTCTGTGTTATATTTTCTTTAATAGCTTCTTCCTAAAAAGCACAGACCTTTCCACAGGTAATCTTACTTTTCCAATTGTGTTTGTAGAGCAAGGCTCCCTTTTTATTCAAGTAACTACTGTGATTAGGGAAAACAAAGCAAAGCCCTTGAGCTATTACAGTGAGTTTGTAAAAATTAGCACCGTCTTAGCGGAAGATGCTGAACTTGACAAAAGGAAGAGGAACTGGATCACCATGGTACTCTCCCACCTGGGACCTCTTTGCAGGATTCTTTCTAATCTATGTTACAACTATCTATTTTGCTTCTCGGAGGCAATGCCACTTTACTTTACGTGTGGTCAGACACGAAGCAGAATTTATGAAATTGAGTTACTTTAAGAAAACCAGAAGCTTTTTACATTATTCTTCAATGAAAACAGTTTTAAAACCAGGACCTTCATGTTAGAGAAGCTTCCTACCTTTCTGTATTAGTGTTGGGCATATTCTGTTGACTGTTCAACATAAATCATTCTGATGAAGGTGCTGTTATTTAAAATTATAAAAATGTGAGTGCAAACATACTTCCCCAAATCTGCAGATGGCCTTGTAACTCATGGTAAAGTATGTATTATGCTTAGATCAAACAATAACTCGGTGTGTTATGTTTTGTGCTTCAAAACCCATTAACCTCTTCTCTTCCGGGAGAACAGATTCTAAATTTGAGCCTTTGTCTATGAATGTTAGGATGGCAACAGGGCTAGAGTGGAAGATGATGAAAATACGTGAATCCCAGGCATAATGCTTTTACTTCTTTGCATCAGGTTTATATCTAATTCAAGATTTATATATCAATCCCACACATCCCATACAAATATTTACAGTACAACAGGTATGAAATAAATGCTTGAGACTTAATAGAGAGCCTTTGGTTGAACAGAAAAATCTAAGCTAAGGCTTACTTTCACTAACATTTATAGATTTCAAGTTAGATATTTCTCCTCGAGGCTCTTCTTTCTGTGTTGCAATATTTTTCATTACTCTTGTCTTCCCCTTTTGAAGGCTACCTTCTGCCTTTGGATGTAGAGGATAGAATGGCTGAATATGCAAATGACTAACCTAATTTCAGCATTTGCTATCATGGAGTATACACAAAAGCCTGTGGGTTAAAAAATCAATAGTCATGAATATAATAACTAAAGTAAAATGGCAAATGAATTTATTAGTATCACGTGATATTAAAATGTTTTTATGTCTGGATGTCTCAGTCTTTATACCTTTAGAATAAAACATAATAATGGGAATCTCGTATGTGTATATAAAATAATTAATGGACAGCGTGCTTATAGTAAGCATTATATAAGTATTACGAATTATTGTCATAATGTAACATTCTATATGAAAATGATCAGGGGTTAGAAAGAGATTGTTTTCAGTAAAGTACACATTAAACAAGCATGAAAACCCAATTTTGATGCCCCAAATTCACATAAAAAAGCTGGGCATGATAGGGATCCTTACAGTCTTATCATTAGGAAGTTGATAAGACAGGTGAATCCCTGTAGTACTGTGGTCAGCCGGCCTAGCTTAGCTGGAAGGCCCTAGAGAAGTGAGAGAGAGAGAGAGAGATCCTCCCCCAAGAAACCAAGGTGGATGATACATAAGGACTAAGACTACAGGCTGACCTTCAATCTTCATAGGTAAACAACATACATGAACCAATGGGAACATTTGCATGGACATGATCACACACACACATACAAACATCCTCTCTCTTTTTTTAGTAAATGTAGTGATTTTAATTACAACCACATTTTATATCAGAAGGAATAAACCGAATAACCTACTTTGTTGATTATATTTGCTTAAGACAAGAGCTCGAGGAGGAAAAAAGACAGAGATTAAGTACATGATATAATGCCAACATCATTTGAATACTTCCACATCCTGGATGTGACTCTGCTTCTTGGAAGATGCTTCAGAGTGGGTGGATAATGAAGGCATCATCAGGGATCTAGCCCGATCCAGCAACTTTCTAGACCCAGAGATGACAGTAAAGCAGAGATTTCAGGTCAGGTCACATTGAAGTGGACACCAGGCTTTCAGCAGTGCCTTTAGCTGCCTTGATATGAGTCACTGTCTTGCTCCAAGATTCACAGCAACAAGGATGCAAGAAGAGTGGCTATAGTGCAAGGGATGGGAAAGGGGCTAGGTAAACAGTGCCACCCTAGGAAACCCTATGGTCCTAAATAACTGCAATTCAAAGAGCCATTCTGAGGCCAACTCTGAAACTAAGACTCTTGGTTTTAACAGATTTCCTTCAAGCGGTTTAGTCAACACATGTATGGAGTGTATATAAATATCTTGCAGCCATTTGTCATTTTTTTTCCTGTGGCATTTGCAATCTCATGTTTTATGCAGCCAGCTATTATGCTAAACCTGGCCAATTTTGCATTTAGGCAGCTCAGGGAAGTGTCACAGAATTGATGTAATGGCAGGATTGTAAATTGCAATCTGGTCAGTGGGAAGAAATGTTTTTATAATATTGAATTTGTTTTAGTTGCTATTTAACTCTCTTTTCTTTATACATTAAGACTTAATGAGAGAAAGATAGTTGGACTACGGTGTTTGGTGTTCTTTCTTTCTAAAGTGTATCAGTCTCACAACAGCTGGAAGATAGGTTTTTGTGTCTTACTAATGTCAAAAAATATGTATCTGAATGGAAGATAATCTATATACTGTTGTCTAGTGAATAAAAGCCTGTGCCTTAAAAAAAATCTCTGCAGGTCACCCCTCTTCAGTTATGGAGTAGCTATCAGCTTCTCTGGATGGATGGCAGTCAACAAATGCATGGCCATGAGTTCTGCAGACAATAAGCCAGTGCAGTGGGCACGGTGCCTGACATTTGAGGGAGCTGACTGTGTCTAGGCAGATCTCATTTTGTTTCTGGACTATTTTAGTATCTGCCGCTGTGGAGAAATTTAGCATTAAGGTTTAAATCCCTAAGATCTGGTGCCTCTGGGAGTTTTTAGAAAGCTCAGGTCACAGTTATATAAATGTGCAGTGACTTTTTCTGTCCCCTCTCAGCATCTGAGAATGGACATGAATTCCTTTAGGTTTAGATTCTTGGAATCCCACATAATATTGTAAAGGATGATGGATATGCTAAGTCACCAAAAGAGAAATTTGCCATTGTAAAAAAAATATAAGGGATTCTGTTCCATCTACAATTGTGCCAGCAGACATCATTTCATTCAGTAAAATGAATGAAGCACAGATCTACCGGTTGTTTCAGATCTGCTCTGTTTTAAAGGCAAATGAAACCAATGTATTTCCTGTGGCTTTGTTTACTTTAGAGAGAAGAAAATAAATGGACAGTGGCAAATATTGAAAGTTTTGTTTGACTGGATTAGAGATTCTGCCTCTCTGTGTCCTGAAATCCTCTTAACGCCGCTAAAAATTAACGAGGACTTCAAGGAGCTTTGCCAACTATATGTGTATACTTATTGATTACCATATAAACTTTAAAACTGAAAGTATTTAAAATGTGTATTTATCAGTTCATTTAAGAGCAGAAATATACCCATGTTGGGTTGCTATAAACAGTATACTGTCAAAAAAACAATAATAACCTCCAACATAAAAATGGTATGTGCATTGCCTTGCTTTCATGGCTATGCTGTCTACTTTAACCAAGTCTAGTTCATGTTAATACCTGCTTCTGTGTTATCTTTTCTGTGTTATCTATCATACATCTTGTAGCCTTCAAAAAATCCCCTATAAATTTAGAAGGAAACAAAAAGGAAAATTAAATCTCAGTATTATTGAAAAATTGATCACCTTTTTGAGTCTTCCATACTGCTGGGTTTTATATAGATCACCCTCCCCCCTTTTTAAATGAGATTGTTCTAGTTGTCCAGATGACTCTCTTATCTGTCTTACTGTCTCTCCCACTCTCTCTGTTTTTGTGTCCCCTTTTGAAAAGGGGGATGTTCCTCGTTCAATTAGAAGAGCAAGAATGAGTTCAGTGAAGTAGCTGTGCCTTTAGGACTGGTTTGTAGAAGAGAAGGCAGAAAGATTGTAAGAGCCAAAGAGGAGAGAGAACAGCCAGGAGACAAAGCCCTCTCAACAGATCAGAAAAGGATGGATACATATATGAACTCACAGAGACTGAAGCAGCATGCACAGTTCTGCATCAGATGGAGTCCCAGTGCAGAGAGTAAAGGGGGACAAAAGAAATGTTTCTATTTCAAATAGAAGTGTGAAAGAAAAGAATCTGAGTCATATTCTTATAAAATGAATTAGCTGTATTCTCAAAGAACATGATATGCACTTGAAGGAAATAACTGGCAGATATATCATGGATGTTTGTCAGATGCTTTCATATGAACAAATAAAAATGGCTGTTACTTAGAGATGAACTAGGGGAATGTCAGGGCAACAGCTGAAATGTAAATAAATAAAATAATAAAAATAATAAAGCTTTTATTTCTTTATATATTCTTTTATTTTTTATTATATATAAATTTAGCTTGCATATGTATGTAAAGGCACCACATGTGTGTTCTGTACCCAGAGAGGATGTTGGGTCCCCTGGAACTGGAGTTACAGATGCTTGTGATCCATGTAAGTGCACATTCCTAGGTCTGCTGCAAGAGCACCAAGTTCTCTTAACCACTGAGCCATCTCTCCAGCTCCAGTATTTTAGACTAAGGGGTCAAATAGAAGAAAAAGCCAAATCCCTCCGTAATCCCTGCTAATTACTACAAATACCTGAGAATGCACTGTTCACTTGTGGAAACACTAAAATCAGAGGCTGTGTCCAAACTGAACAACTTGGCCATGTGCTCCTGGACTGCTGAGACTCTGAAGGAACGAGCCACCAAAGAAAAGCATGAGAAAAGGATCTGAGCCTGACTTGAGTGATCAGCTAATCCCTCAGATCAGGCAATCACCTTACCACCATTGGAAAAGCAAACTTGCAGAAAGAGACTACACTGACATTGGGGGGGAAACCTCTCGTTGTAGAAAACATAAAGGAGAAAAAAAAAAAAAACTTCTCTGTTCCGCGCACCTCCCGTGTACCCTCTGCCCGCGAACAAGGACACGAGAGGCAATATTCCGGTATCACCACAGGGAGGCTTTACTCTGTATCAGCAGAAGCAGAAAGGACGCGGAAGGGCCAAAGACAGGAAGAGGCACAGCTTAAATACACCCTAGAGTGACGTGTTCGCTTCTGATTGGCTGTTCACTCATCACCCAATATTACGCCTCGGGATTGGCCAGTGACTTTGGCGGGCTTTCTGCCTTTGCAGCTGCGCAGTTAATTGTTTACTAGTGGAGAGAACACGATGTCCGCACCATCTTGGAATGGAGAATTATACCACCGCTAACAGTGGCTTCCTACACTTCTCTACTCACGTTGTCAGTCAGCCTCTCATTTATACTTTAAAACTTTCGAGAGCTAACAAAGCACAACTAACAGATCTTTCAAAAGTGGGGGGAGAAGGGGAAGACAAGGAAAAGGAGGAGGGAAAAGAAGGAGGAAAAGGAGAAGAAGGAGAAGGAGAAGGGGAAGGAGGAGGAGAACTAGAAAGAGAAGGAGAAGAAAAGTAATGTTAGTAATATGTAGCCAATCTTCCTAATTACACCATCTTCTAAAAACTCATCTTCCATTCTCCACTGCTCACAAATACTCCAAGGAACTGTGTAGAGCGGTGGTTCTCAGCCTTCCTAACACTGAGACCCTTTAATACAGTTCCTCCTGTTGTGGTGACCCCTCAACCATAACACCATTTTCATTGCTACTTTGTAACTGTTATTTTGCTACTGTTATGAATTGCACTGTAATATATCTGTGCTCTCGAGTAGTCTTAGGCAACCCCTATGAAAGCAAATTTTGATTTGCTTTTTAGCAAATCAAATTTACAGGGTAGCGAGCCATGGGTTGAGGACCACTGGTGTCGGCGCTTCCAGAGTTTACTATTTCTTTTAGGTTCAAATCCTATAACAGCAAGAAATCGGGTTTTTTTTTTTTAATTATTGGTGTTTATTACTAAATACAGTATCATGAGGCAATAATCATGTACCCCAGGATGGATTCAAACTGACTCTGTATGGATTGGAATGACCTTGACCTCCTGATCCTCCTGCTTTTACTGCCCAAATGTTAAGATTATGGGCCTGAACACCATCTATATCCCCCACATTCCTTCTAATTTAAATGATAATATACACGTAACAGCCATAACTGTGTATTTTCTGTAATGAGTTTCTTATAATTTTTTTCACCCTTCATCTCAACAATTTGCTTTTACAAAGACTTTTTTCATGATGTATGGAAATTTATTTGAATAATTACTTGCAAGTAATTATATTTGGGGGAGAAATTAGCAGAGCTGTTAGAAATCTGAGATCTGTGTTGAAATTTTTATAGTAATTACCTTATTTTAGTCACAACACAAAGAGTTATCACTGGGTTGACTATTTTCAAAGTTGGACCACCCCTTAGGATGATATATCAGGTTCTAAAGCTGAAGTTATGGGACAGGTCAGCTCAATAAATAAAATTCATCTTCAATTATATGTTATAATAATTGCGTGAGCAAAAGTGGTCTACTTGGCACTTTAGGGCTTTATATTCTTCTCAAGAAAGTGAGCCCAGAGATACTCAGAGGTACTTGCAATTTGAGTTTGTAATGGAGCTCTTGATTCTATTACATGCATCATGGAGTTTTTGGTATACCCCCCACTGAAAGCTAGTTTCAAATAAGCCGCAGGGACCACAGAAAGATTGATCATTTATCTGAAATAATGTTATTTTGGTGGCTTAGTCTGTCTGTGCAACCTCTGGAAAATATTTCCTATCTTAACTTATAATAAAAAAATGTTGTTCGCAATTTGGAGGATCTACTTTGGTGGCCATTTGAGGGATTTTTTTCTGTCACAGTGAACAGTATATCAGACTTATTAATGCCCCTCTTTCTGATGATTTAGTTTATTTGTCTCTTTATAGAATAAGTGGAATTTCTAGTATATGATCGTGTTAAAGCAAAAGATAAGATCATGAGCCAAAGAAATGTATATAAAGGTGAGAATCTTTTATAAATTAATATGGAAGGAGCAGAAATGGTCTCTGCAGAAGACACGTGCATCTTGAAAGACTCCAGGTTGCTTTCTGGGGTGATTTCTTTGCACTTATTCAGGAATAACACACACTGAGGCAGGAGTCTTATTTGGAATCATCAGCATCTGCTGTTAGAGAATGCAATGAGTAAATCTTTTAGATAACAGACAAATAATGTGAATATTGCTCAAAACTATTTTCTCTCTTTTCCATGTAGGAGATGTTGTAGTATTTGTCAAATGTTATATAATATTTTGAAGTAGAAAGACCTTTCAACACAACTTAAATACTTCTTGATGGTCAGAGGGGTCAATATTAGTAGGATAATTAATAAGATGTCTCTATTGTAAAACATTACAGTGAAAGAGGTTATAAAATTTGATTCCCCCATGGCAATGCTATGTTAATAAGATTTTCAAAATGATCCTGATATTCAGTGAGCCACTCCTCCTCCCTGCAGTCTCCTCCTCTCTGTCCCTTTGTCCCTTGCTGCAGATTGTCATCTGCCACTTTCACCCACCTCACTGACAGTGTAAACTTGTGTTCATTTCTTTCCATCGTGTTGCCCTTTACTGGAAGCTATGAGTTAGGAAATCGAAATGGCAAACTAGTCAATAATTATATGCTAAATAATAGCAGCCAGATTCTTCCCTGGAGCCCTAAGGCCATGCTTCAGTGTTGACGTTTGGTGACAACTGCCTCTTTGCCTCAGGTTCTTCCTCCTATCTGTGTCAGGACCATGTTACAATGAACTGGACTTGTCAGAAACTTGTACTTTGGGTGAAAGCATGTTAACTACATCAGGGATTTTGAAATTCATTTTTTTTCATAGAGACTACTGACAAAATTTTCCACACCCATGTATTTTCACATAACGAAAAAAAATATGGAATAATAATACTATTTTGCCTTATTTGGGACTGATTCTGTCAGGGGAAAGTTGAAAAAAAACCAAGGTTATGTAACAAGCAAATATGTGAAAATCTGGAGGGACACTGCTGTTAGTATGCTGTTGAGACTAGTAGTCTCAAAAGACCTTGCAGTATACTATGTCTGAAGAGGGACTTTTTTATTGGATGTTTTATTTATTTACATTTCAGATGCTATCCCCTTTCCCCATCCCCCCACCCCAGAAACCCTGTGTCTTCAACGGCACACAAAAAAAGTGATAAGTCAGAAGGGAAATACACATGTGGTGATTCTTAGTCATGAAGCAGATACCAATGTGGGCTCCTCTGAACAGAATCTATCAGTGACATCATGGGGAGAGTGGGGTGGATATTGAAGATAATGAGGTACAGCTTCCATTATCCCACGGAAGACAGATAGCAAAGCTGGTCAGAGTTTCCATAGTCCAAAATGCAAGTAGTGTATCAAACTGGCAGTTGGAGTGCCTGAAGAAAGATCCGGTACTCCTAAGTGGATTGATGGAATATGAAGAGAGAATAAAAATTACTTTGGGGGTATGGTTTTGGGTGCTATGGTTTTTCCAATCTGTATATGGGATCCTAGACTTGCATCAAGAGGAAACAGGGGGACAACTTTGTTCTTTTTGAGCAGCTTGATAAATCTGAGCCTGGATCATGGTCATTCTTGCCAGTTTCCCTAGAAGGAACTGATAAATTCCAGGAAAGTTTCCAATGTCCTTGGTGTCCTATACTGGCATCGACTATCATTATAAATGGTCATGGAAATAGCCCATGAAGGGAGTGAAAACTGGGAGACACATTTGCAAACCAGAACATTCTTTGACGCTTCAGAGCCTGTGCCTTCTTGTCACTCCCAATCTTTCACTAGGATTAGTTGATGTGCTCTTTTTCCATGCCACTACTTACCAGTGCCCACTGCCAGTGACCATGTTTGAAACTTTCTCTCTCACTTTTGTACCAAAGTCATCCCAGAATCTGTAGTATCTGTTGTTTGTGAAACAGCTGTTGAGGACAGCAGTTAATATGATAGAGAATCAGATAGAAAAAAAAAAAAAACATTTCTATTCTTTTACAAGTTTGCATCCAGCAGCTGGTGCACACGTTCTGCAGAGGGTACTCTGCCAAGTTCCAGTGGTGAAAAAGTATCTTAAGACCTTGTAGCCTAGGCAAGAGACATAGATAAAATCACAACAAATACAATTGGTTCACAAGTGAAGAGCATTCCAGATGTGACAGCTGTCTAGAAAACAATGCATAGGTTGGGGAACATGTTCACAGAAAAGGAACTGCTCGACTAAAAATGTCACCCACCACCACCATCACCACCCACACTAAAACCTACAATAAAGAGAATAGTGTGAGTGGCCAAAAAAAGTCCTACAAGGTTCCTAAAAATTGTACGTGAGACAAACATTCTATGTAGGGGAGCAACAGAGAGGACCAGTTTCCCAGAAAATCCATCCCCTCAAGGAACAAAGTAGGAGAGAAGTAAGAAAATCACTATGCAGCGACATGGTCTCAATGAAAGTCTTAACCTCTTAGGAAATTACAGCTTAGACTATTAGTTACCTGCACATGAGTTGCTTAGATAGCAAGAAATAACTCTAAGGTTAGGTCTTGGTGGATAAAAATGTCATACACTTTCTACTATAATAACCTTTTTCTCCACAGAAAATACTTCAGAATTGGGACTGTATATTTACTCAACTTTGATAAAGTTGAAGAAAGGTAATTTAATGAGTATGTCCTTGGCCACATACTGGGAAGATAAGCTTGGAGCCTGGTACCAATTATGCTTATTAACACTTAGGGCAAGACAAAATAAAAGAAACAACAAAAATAGTTTAGGAACTAGCTTGTTGGAATTTTCCACCATTAGTTTTGTGATTATGTATTCATGTACAATATAATTTTTAATAATATCTATTAAGCAGAAAAAAATATTTCAGTGGAGGTTTGTGTGAATACATGACTTTCTCATCTGTAAAAAGCAGGACTCAACAAATTCTCTAGCCCTGGGTATATACAGGCTATTATATAAGCCATAGCAGTGTAAGCTTTATTTTATTTCAACTTCAGGAGTCCAGGCTAGTTGAGATTGCTAGTCTTCTAATGGGGTGTCCCTGCTTCTCCAGCCTTTCCCTAATCCAATCACAGGGAAGTCCTTAACTTCCGTCCAATGGTTGGGGTTGGGTATAAGTATCTGTGTCTGTCTCAGTCAGCTGCTTGTTGGACCTCTCAGAGGACAGTCATGCTAGGCTCCCATCTGTAATCACACCATACCATCAGTAATAATGTCAGACCTTGGAGCCTCTCCTTGAGATGGATCCCAAGTTGGGCCAGTCACTGGACTGCCTTACCCTCAGTCTCTTCTTCATTTTTGTTCCTGCAATTCTTTTAGACAGGAATAATACTGGGTCGAGATTTTGACCGCGGGATGGCAACCCCATCCCTCCACTTTCTGCTGGAGGTGGATTCTACAAGTTCCCTCTCCCCACTGTTGGACATTTCATCTAAGGTCTCTCCCTTTGACTCTAAACAGTTTCTCTGCTCTCAGGTCTCTGGTACTTTGTAGAGGGTACCTCCACCTCTCACCCTACTGAAGTTGCATACTTCCATTCATTCTGCTGGTCCTCAGGGCTACTCTCATATTCCACCCCTCCCATATCTTATCAAGTTTCCCTTTCCGCACCTCTTAACTTCTCCCACCCAGACACCTCCCTTTCTTCCTCCCCCATTGCTTTCTTCTCCCTCCCAAGTGGGATTGAGGCTTCCTCACTTGGCCCTTTGGCTTGTTAACCTTCTTGAGTTCTGTAGATTGTATCCTATGTATTCTATAATTTTTTGGGAAACATCCACCTATTAGTGAGTATATACCATGCATTTGCTTTTGGATCTCAGTTACTTCACTCAAGATGATATTTTCTACATCCAACTATTTGCCTGCAAAACTCATAATGACTTCATTCTTAATAGCTCAATGGATTACTAAATTCGTTGTATAAATGAACCACATCTTCTGTATCCATTCTTCTGGTGAGGGACATCTGGGTTGTTTACAGCTTCTGGCTACCACAGATAAGGCCTATATAAACACAGTGGAGCACATGTCCCTGTGATTTGGTGAGGCATCTTTTGTGTATATGCCAAGAGTGTTATAACTGGGTCTTCAGGTAGACCTATTTCCAATATTCTAAGGAACCTCCAGATTGATTTCCAGAATGGTTGTACCAATTTGCAATGGCAAGTGCAATGAAGGAGTTTTCCTTTTTCTCCACATCCTTGCCAGCATGTGCTGTCACCTGATATTTGATCTTAGCCATTCTGATTGGTATGAGGTAGAATCTCGGGGTAGCTTTATTTGCATTTCCCTAATCACAAAGGACTTTGAACATTTCTTTAAGTGCTTCTTGGCCAATTAAGATTCCTCTGATGTGAATTCTGTTTAGTTCTATACCCCATATTTTGATCGGGTTGTTTGGTTCTTTAGATGTTAACTTCTTGAGTTCTTTAGATATTTTGGGGATATTAGCCCTCTATCGGGTGTGGAATTAGTGGATACTTTTTCCCAATCTGTAGGTTGATGATTTGTACTGTTGACAGTGTCCTTTGCCTTGCAGAAGCTTTGCAGTTTCCGAAGATCCCATTTATCGATTCTTGATCTTAGATCCTAAACATTGGAATTCTGTTCCGGAAATGCACCCCACCATGTGCCAATGAGTTCAAAGCTCATTCCCACTTGCTTTTCTTTTAGATTCAGTGTGTCTGGTTTTATGTTGAGGTCCTTGATCCACTTGGACTTGAACTTGGTGCACAGTGACAAATATGTATCTATTTTCATTTTTTCTACATATCAACTACAAGTTACACCAGCACCATTTATTGAAAATGCTTTCTTTTGTATATTTTTGGCTTTTTGGTCAAAGATCAGGTTTGACCAAAGTGCGTGGTTTTATTTCTGGGTCTTCAATTATATTCCATTGGTCAACCTGTCTGTCTCTGTACCAGTACCATGCAGTTTTTATCACTGTTGCTCTGTAGTACAGCTTGAGGTCAGGGATACTGATTTTCCCAAAAGTTCATTTACTGTTTAGAATTGTTTTCACCAAGGACAAGGAAGTGGGCTTCAGGCAATTTGACATTAGGCTAGAACAAAGAAGTAATTTCAGGCAGGAATCTAAATCTTAGGCTAGAACAAGGAAGTAGGCTTCAGACATAAAAATGACTTTGGGCTAGGATAGAGAAGTAAGCTCAGATATTTTGGTCATCCTGATAAGCATTTAGAAACAGTGACCACAGGAGTGTTCACAGAACTTTGTTTATTGCCTTGCTTGTTCTTTGACTATTTGTGTTTATTGCCTTGCTTGTTCCTTGACTATTTACATTTATTGTATTGCTAGTTCCTCAACCTAGAACTGACCTTAATACATGCAGGTAATTAAAATGATATAAAAGCAAAAAGGAGAAGGGGGATGGGATAGGGGCTTTCTAGGGAGGGGAAATAGGGAAAGGGGATGACATTTGAAATGTAAATAAATAAAATATCCAATAAAAAAAAGACCCAACAAGCAGCTGAAAGAGTAAGATACAGATATTTGCACCCAACCAATGAACAGAAGCTGCTGATCCCTGTGGCTGAATTAGGGCAAAACTGGAAGAAGCTGAGGAGGAAGGTGACCAGCAGTCTCAATTAACCTGGACCCCTGAGATCTCTCAAACACCGGACAACCAACTAGGCAGCATACACCAACTGATGTGAAACCCCCAACACATATACAGCAGAGGATTGCCCAGTCTGGGTTAAATCAGAGATGTACCTAACCCTCAAGAGACCGGAGGCCCCAGGTAGTTTAGAGGTCTGGTGGGGTGAGGGGCTGGGGGAAAACATCCTCATGGAGACAGGGACGGGGAGGAAGTATGGAATGTGGAACACTCGGAGGGTGGACCAGGAGAGGCATAAAATTTGGAGTTTAAAATAAATAAATTAAAGAAAAAAAAAACTAAAAAAATAAAGAATTGTTTTCACCATCCAGGGTTGTTTGTTTTTCCATATGAAATTGAAATTTTTTCTTTGCCTTTGAAGAATGTGATGGAATTTTGATGGAAATTGCATTGAATCTGTAGATTGCTTTTGGTAGGATGGCAAATTTTACTATGTTAATCCTACTGATCCAGGAGCATCAGAGAGCTCTCTCTCTTTTCTGAGTTCTTTTTTATTTCTTTCTAGAGAGACTTGAAGTTATTGTTATACAGATCTTTCACTTCTTTAGTTAAAGTTACCCCAAGATATTTTAGGTTATTTGTGACTATTGTGAAAGGTATCATTTCTCTATTTTGTTTTCTCAGCCTGCTTATCATTGTATAAAGAAAAGCTACTGATTTGCTTGAGTTAATTTTATATCCAGCCTCTTTGCTGAAGTTGTTTATCAGCCATAGAAGTTCTCTAGTAGAATTTTTGGGGTTACTTATATATACTATCATATCATCTTCAAATAGTGATAGCTTGACTTCTTCCTTTCCAATTTGTATCCCCTTGATCTCCCTTTGTTGTCTTATTGATATATATATATATATATATAGAACTTCGAGTACTATATTGATACAGAGAGAGAGCAGACTTGTCCCTGTTTTTAGTGAGATTGCTTCAAGTATCTCTCAATTTAACTTTATATGGCTATTGGTTTGCTGTATATTGCTTTAATTACATTTAGGTATGAACCTGGAAATTGATCTCTCAAATACTCTTAACATGAAGTGGTGTTATATTTTGTCAAATGCTTTTTCAGCATCTAAATACATGATCGTGTGATTTTTTTCTTTGAGTTTTGTTTATATAATGGATTATGCTAATGGATTTTTATATATTGAACCAACCTTGCATCCCTCAAATGAAGCCTATTTGATCATGGTGAGTGATGGTTTTGATGTCTTCTTGGACTCATTTTGCTAGAATTTTGTTGAGTATTTTTGCATTGATATTCATAAGCAAAACTGGTCTGAAGTACTGTTTCTTTGTTGGATCTTTCTGTGGTTTAGGTATCAGAGTAATTGTGGCTTCATAAAATGAATTAGGTAGTGTTTCTTCTGTTGCTATGTTATGGAATAGTTTGAGGAATATTGGTATCAGGTCTTCTTTGAAGGTCTGGTAGAATTCTGCACCAAAGCAATCTGGCCCTGAGCTGTTTTTGGTTGGGAGGTTTTCAATAACTTCTTTTATTTCTTCAGGTGATATGGGCCTCTTTAGATAGTTTATCTGCTTTTGATTTAACTTTGGTTTGTGGTGTCTGTCTAGAAAATCATCCATTTCACCTCGATTTTCCAGTTCTGTTGATTATAGGCTTTTGTAGTAGGAGCTGATGATTTTTTTTTAAATTTTCTCAGTTTCTATTGTTATGTTTCCCTTCTCACTTCTAATATTGTTAATTTGGATACTATCTCTATGTCCTTTAGTTAGTGTGACTAAGGGTTTATCTATCTTGATTTTCTCAAAGTACCAGCTTTTGCTTTTAATTCTTTGTATAGTTCTCTGTTTCTATTTAGTTGATTTCAGGCCTGAATTTGAAGATTTCCTGCTTTTTACTCCTTTTGGGTGTGTTTTCTTCTTTTTGTTCTAGGGCTTTCAGGTGTGCTGTTAAGTTGCTACTGTAAGATCTCTCCAATTTCTTCATGAAATGAAGGCACTTTGTGCTATGAATTTTCTTGTTAGCACTGCTTTCGTTGTGTCCCACAAATTTGGGAATGTTGTGTCACAATTTTCATTGAAATCCAGGAAGTACTTATTTTTTCTCTTTACGTTTTCCCTGACCAAATAATCATTGAGTAGAGGATTGTTCAGTTTGCATGGGTATGTGGTGTTTTTGTTGTTTTTGTTGTTATTGAAGTGCACCCTTAATCCATGGTGATCTGATAGGATGCGTGGGATTATTTCAATCTTCTTATATCTTTTGAGGCTTGTGTTGTGACTGATTTTAAGGTCAGGTTTGGAGGAGGTACCATGAGGTACTGAGAAGAAGATATATTCTGTTGTTTTAGGATGAAATGTTCTGTAGATATTTATTAAATCCATTTGGTTCATAACGTTTATTAGTTTCACTGTGTTTCTCTTTAGTTTCTGTTTCAAGGACCTTTCCATTGGTGAGACTGGGGTGCTGAAGTCTCCCACTATTATTGTGTGGGTTCAATGTGTGTTTTGAACTTTAGTGAAGTTTCTTTTATGAAAGTCTGTTCCCTTGCACTTGGGGGGTAGATGTTCAAAATTGAGACTTTCTCCTCATATATTTTCCCTTTGATGAATATGAAGTGCCATTCCCCATCTCAATTGATAACTTTTGGTCGAAAGTCTCTTTTATTGGATATTAGGATGGCAACTCCAGCTTTTTTCTTGGGACCATTTGCTTGGAAGACTTTTTTGCAGCCTTTTACTCTGAGGTGGTGTTTGTCTTTGTCATTGAGGTGTGTTTCTTGTATATAGCAAAATTCTGGATCCTATTTGCATATCCAGCCTATCTTAGTTTTTTTAATTGGGAAATTGAGTCTATTGATATTTAGAGATACTAAAGATGGATGATTATTAGTTCCTGTTATGTTTGTTGTTGTAGGTGGCATTATATGTTTGTGATTCTCTCCTTTTAGTTTTGTTGTGAAATGATTAATTTCTTGTTTTTTCTTTGGTGCAGGTACCCTCCCTGTATTGGTGTTTTTATTCTAGAATCCTATATAGGGATGTATTGGTAGAATACATTGTTTTGATTTGTTTTTTTCTGGAATATTTTTGTTTATCTATTTATGATGATTGAGAATTTTGCAGGGTATAGCAGCCTGGGCTGGCATTTGTGTTCTCTTGGGGTCTGCATGACCTCTATCCAGTCTCTTCTGGCTTTTAGGGTCTCTGTTTAGAAGTTTGCTATAGTTCTGATAGGTCTGCCTTTTTATGTTACTTGGCTTTTTCCCTTACAGCTTTTAATATTCTTTCTTTGTTCTATGCATTTAGTGTTTTGATTATTATGTGATGAGAGGATTTTCTTTTCTGATCCAATCTATTTGGTGTTCTATAGGCTTCTTGTACATTAATGGCCATTTCTTTCTTTAGATTGGGGAAGTTTTTTTCTATGGTTTCATTAAAAACTTTTTCTGGTCCTTTGAGCTGGGAATCTTCTTTCTCTTCTATTTATATTAATCTTAGGTTTGGTTTTTTTTGTTGTTGTTGTTGTGTCCTAGATTTCCTGGACCTTTTGGGTTAGGAGGTTTTTATATTTTGAATTTTCTTTGACAGTTGTATCAATATCTTCTAAGGTATGATCTACACCTGAGATTCACCCTTCTATCTCTTGAATTCTGTTGTTGATGTTTGCATCTGTATATCCTGATTTCTTTCCTAGGTTTTCCATCTCCAGGGTTGCCTCCATTTGTGTTTTCTTTATTGTTTCTACTTACAGTTTTAGGTCTTAGACCACATTGTTCAATTTCTTTACCTGTTTGATCGTGTCTCCTGTATTTCTTTAAGGGATTTATTTGTTTTCACTTTAAGGGTTTCTACCTGTTTACCTGTGTTTTCCTGTATTTCTTTCAATGAGTTATTTATATCCTCCTTAAAGGACAATATTATCTTCATGAGATAGGAATTTAGGTCAGCATCCCGGTTTTCAGGTATGTTGGTGTATCTAGGGCTTGCTGTCATAGGAGAACTAGGTTTTGATGGTGCCAAAGAATATTGGCTTCTGTTGCTATGGTCTTGCATATGCTTCTCATCATCAGATTACCTCTGGTGTTAACTAGCCTGGTGTCTCTGTCAGGAGCCTGCCTCCTTTGTCCTTGGGATGTTGCAGGTCTCAATGGAGACCTGTGTCCCTAACTGTAGAAGATCTCCTGGGAGGCCTTCAGACTGTGGAGTCTTCAGAGGGGCAGACACACTAATTATCTGCCCTGGCAGAAGGCACAGGCTGGAAAGGAGGTGGAGTTTGAGAAAAAGGAATAGATCCCAAATTTGTTGGGCTCCTTGGGTGTCCCAACTGCTGCAGTTATTTGGGAGGGTTCCTTTCCTGTTGCACTTGGTACACCAGATTTCCTGGGTGGCTTTCAGACTCTGGGGTCTTCAGGGCAGAAGACAAGCTGATGATCTGCCCAGACAGAATCACTTGTTTTATTTACTTGTTTTGGGTGGTTTTTTTTTTCTTTGAGCCTCGATATCAACAGACCAAAATGATAAGGAAGGAAATCACAAGATTTTTAAGGTGTATACTTATTCTGTGTACCAAACTCTCTCTGTTTTTCACCTCAAGCCTAGTTTTTAAGGTGATTATTTCTTCTGACTTTGCCATTCTTCAAAAATCTTAATTGTTGATATCTAAAGATAATTTTTCTGTCTCTCTAACTCAGTGTTTCTCATCCTTCCTAATGCTGTGACCCTTTAATACAGTTTCTTATTTTTGTGGTGACACCTTTTCCATAAAACTATCTTTGTTGCACCTTCATAACTGTAATTTTGCTACTGTTATGAATCATAATGTTCATCTGTGTTTTCTGATGGTTTTAGGCAACCCCTGTGAAGCAGTCATTTAACTCCCAAAGGGGCACATCCCACACATTGAAAACCAGTGCTCTAATTAGTTTGAGAAGAATAAAAAAATACAATCAGCAGGGAAGACAGAGGAAGGAGTCCTTCATATTTCATCCAGGAACTTAAGGTCATATGATATAGTGTATATGTATGAAGATGGAAAAGGGACCTTGCTGTGGTGGAGAAAGTAGAAAAAGATTGTCTTTTAGCAAGGACTCTGAAAGTAGGGCATGCTGGCTTTCAAAGAAAGAGTAACAAGTTAGAGATGAAGAAAGGCTCTTCCTTTTCAGTCCCAGAAAAGAAAGTGGATAGACACAGACATTGTTGTAAAGCCACTACTAAGAGGAAAAAATGAAGTTGCTGATGGTCAAAGGCTTAGTAAAGAAGTAGCAGGTAGAATGACCTATTAATAGTCACGGGGATAGGATGGCTATACTAGAAGAGAGATGTCTGGTAGTTTGCAATAAAAACAGAATGAGAAAGGTGTCTAGGTTTATGGAAAATTTTTTACAGCCCTGAGGCCCCAACTAACTTTAGAAATCATGAGTCTGCAGCATCTCCTTCTCACCAAACTGGCTGTTACTTGGTAAGAATTTCCCTACACCAGATGCCAGGGCTACTATTCAAATGTCTTGCCTAGATTCTTCCCTTCATTCTTTTCCTGGATAGTTGATTGATCATAGAATCAAAAGCCCAAACTCCTCGTCATGGGTTCATTGAGTGACCCAAACCCCTCTCTGGCCATATCCAAAGACTCTGCCTTCACTGTCCTCACTGCTCCTCCACCACGGTAGTTGACTGCTCCTGCACCTGACATTCTCACAGTTGCTGAGTTCAAATCCAAAGCTATGGGAAGACCGGTAGCCTAATCTCATGACCATCAAGCCAAATAGATTGAATTCTCCTTATTTAACTTGTTTTTATCAGGACATAAGCCTGAATTCAGTCCACTATTCTTGGGAAAAGCAATGTGATTTACTAAGTATTTTTTTTTCAAATATCTATCACATATAGAGATGTGCTCATAGACACACCTAGAAATAATGTTTAAACAATTGTGTAAGTACTCTTAGCCTAGTCGGATTGACACACAGAATTAATCATCACAAACCATAAACTGGAAAATAAAAAGAATATATCTTCATATTTAGAGTAATAAAAATTTATAGCTAACAATGACTAAATCTCAGTTTAATCAAAAATTTGTTGAGGGATCTATGAGAAAATTTTGAATTTATTAACACTGGGTATGTTTTAATCTGAGATTCAAATTTCAATAACTATCCTCCATTTTTGATGACAAACCTACTTCCTATTTCTAGACCTGGACAAGTAATAACTTCAGCTAGGAAATTAGACAGGATTGACAATTTCACTATTTGACAGCCTCCACATGAAAAATAAGTTGAATGATTTTGCTTGTTGCGAATGAAAGGTATGAGGAATAGCTGTCAATGAAGTGAATCCTTTATTCTGTTACCATTAGAAAAGATTTAAGAGGATTTAATTTAGACTTCTAAGTCACCCCTGGAATTTCAATATACCTTTGATAACTGGACTTCTAGTTCACAGTAAAAGCAGAAAATTTGAAATCTTGGGCTTCTTCTAACCCTGACTGAATGACTTGAGCTCATATAGCTTGGGATTTTTGAACTATAAAGAATATTAGAGATCATCATTTGATTAAAACTACTCCGTTGTTCTAAATAAAAATTTTGATGGTTTTAAATAAAGGAAGCTGTTTGGATGATCTTTCCATTCCACTGCATGACATTCAATAAAGCAGAGCTTCTAAGTCTTTCTATCAAATAATCCTAACCAGGCTGTCAAGTGAGACTTTTTAAACCTGTCAAACAGTCATTAATTCTCCCTTCTTTAGACAACTAACTTTGAAGCTGTCTAACTAACCTCTTTGTGAGGACATTCTTAACAGAAGTTCGTTTCATAACGGTCTATCTAGATTGAGTAGGTCTTCATAAGTCTACCTTATCACCTGCAGTTCTGGAACCTTTTTAATTCTTACGTTTCTAGAACAGGATAGATGTTAGCCTTGCTGATGTCGACTCTGCCTGTTAGAAGCACTGAATACAGTTAAATGCTTAAATTTTGAGTGTCTTCCTCTTTCATAAGGAATCAAGAGCCAAGACCTTTTCTGTGTTTTGTTTGGATTTTTTTTTTAATCATGACTCTGTTGTCAACCCTATTCCCAATATGCTAATAACCATTGAAATAGACTTGAAACTTAAAACACATCATCAGAAGAGAAAGCTTCATTGGCATCTTTTCTCTTTATGGCCATTACCCCTTCATTAGGACAGAGGGCTCTTGATAAAAAGGAAAAAGGAGTAACGGCAGAGAGAGGTGGCAGACTGTAGAATTTCTCCTGGATTTCTGCATCCCTTCTATGCGTGTTCCATTGTACAGAACAAGTTCACAGGGAACCTCGGGCCAAGAAGATTAGAAACTCCTTCCCTAGCAAAGCCCTGAGAAAGAGGGCATGGGGATGTGACAAGGGAATAATAATATCACCAATAAAACTAAACCCCAGAGCAAGTAAGTATTCAGAGTCTTTATTCTACTGAGTACCACAGGGTGGCGGGTATTATTGCTGGAATCTCAGGTCTCAGTTTAAACTTAAAATTGAAGGAATCTCAGGTCTCAGTTTAAACTTTAAAATTAACTTCCCCAGAGACACATCCCTGGAGGAGCACATTCCAAAGATTTACACACACATTCCAGAAGACTGGCCCAAGATAAGAGGTAATCAGGAAGCTGGGACCTTGGCATAATAAACCTGGGTAAATGGGAGATACTCAGCTAACACTCATTGTTATAAAAGATAATGTGCAAATCTGAGTTGCCTGGGAGTGGCCGTTTGAGGTCAGCCTTTGTGGTTATTGTCTAAGAGATGATTGTAAGACTGCCCCTGTAAACTCTGTGAAAACCGTATATAAACTTCCCTTAGCTTTAGTTTGGGGTTCCTCTAGCCTGTGTGCTGGGGAACCCCGGTGCACTGGTATCAATATCAATCAACCTCTTGCATATTGCATCGAACCCCCTGTCCGTGAGTGTTTCTGCGGGAGCACGTCCCCTGGTTTGGATCTTAGGGTCCAACATTATTAGGGCTAAGCCAAACATTGTGGGCAGCGTGATGGATTGGCTGATCTAGCCACAATGATGGTGTCTAGTGGGTGCCAGGGTCGGTGCTACAAGCTGGCTGGAGCTGCAGTCTTAGCCAAGGCCGCTGCTCTTGACCTCTGGCCAGGTCTACTTGGAAACATGGGAGCTGCCTAAGAACAAGCCAGACTGGACGACACCTTTTTAAATATTACCCTCAACAAGTGGCACGAATTCACTCGAAATTGAAGACCATTCACCTGAGAGTAAAAGTTGTATTTTTATTTTTTTTAAAAAAAGAAAGTGAGTGAGAAATTAGCGCTAATGGGAGTCATGTGACTCCAGCGTGGGAACTTTTGAACAATGAAACTGCTGGCAGGCAGATCTGCTGAGAGAAATTGCAGGCTGCTGCAGTCATAGCCAAATAAATAAGCTTCCAAAGTTTTGGAGCAGTTACTGATTTAACTGTGAATTTATAAATGAGGCTTATTTGCTTTTAGGAAGGACTTTATAAACAGATTTGTCCAATTCACATGGAAAATTTTGCCTGTGGTTCGGAACTTAGATAGGAATAATTGTCACTGAAACCAGGTGGAGAGTGCAGTGTATAAATAAAGGCTGCTCTGAGCCAAGAGAGCCAAATAAAAAGGCCTCTGTCTTGGGGCAGATACTGATTTAACTGAATGTACAATGTGAAGATTATTTGCTTTTAGGATATGTTTCTAAAGAGATTTGTCTGAATCGTGTTGGGGAATCTAGCCCATGGTTCAGAACTAGCTAGGGAAAATTGTCACTGATGCCAGAGTAGAGAGCTCAGTGTACAACTACAGGCTGTTCTAGATAGAGAGAAGGATAGAAGTGTCAATCAGTTGTGTTGAAGATGGTGTAGGATACATTGCTTTAATTCTCCTCACAGGATACTCAAGTTCTGTTAACGTGGGCCCCACAGGAATCTTGGGTTTTATCCTGCTTGGCAAAATAGAAAAGGCCTGAGAACAGACATATGCAGTATGTTAGTTACTTCATTTGCTTTAGATTGATTTTATTTTCAAAATGTGTGTGATTTTCCGTTTTGTTGTTATATTTTTCCTCTGGGAAAGAGGTCAATATAAAGGTTTTTCTGCCTACTGGCTCAAGGCAATGCTGATTTGGGGAAAAGGTTCTGTCTTTGTGTTTTTAGAGAAGGTGACTAAGGTATTTATATCTCCCAGAATTATATAGATCAGACATGACAGAGGTAGGCCTCCAAAAGAGTAGATCCCAGAGAATCAAACAAAAAATTATCTTGATACTAAAATTGGTTTTGAGAATTGTATATTACAGGATGCAGTGTAATACTGTGTAGCCTCGGTGTATCTCCTCATCAAGCAAGCTGAGCAGATCTGCTTGAACTTTTGATCTCCTGGACTTCCGGCTGGATCCAGTGAAGACTCGGACATCAGAGGCTTATCAATTTACCCTTCCTCCTTCCTCTCTTCTAATATCTCAACACCCACATTCAACCTGAAGAAGTTAATGAAGAGTCAGTGCCCCAATTCCCTGGGCTTGGAGACTGAGGTGGTTAATATTAGACTGTCTTTCTAGGAAAAAGTAATGGTTTTATTGAAACAGGGAGGAATAGCTAGAATTGATTACATAGCCATAACCTATTGGTAGAAATCTGTATAATTGTTACTAAGCTGAAGTTATAATTTCTTAGATGGTACAACATTTATTTTGATGCAAATTCGGAGGTTTCATTGGTATAATTTCTTCTATTAATTTTAAATTGGTGGGCACAAGGCTTAAACCCAGTCCTTCTTTAACTATTTTTTAACTGATCTGAGATAATTAACCTGTGAGTTTAGGGTCTATATCAATTACCAAATAGCATGGTTCTGAGTTAGGGTGTTTTCTAGATTTTAATTAAAAATAGCTGAGAGGACTTAAAAGACAACTGTCCAGATTGCTTTACATAGATAGTTGGCTTTCAAAAACATCAAAAGTCCACAGAATTGATGTTACAAACATTTTTATATTAAAGTTTACTTGATTAGAGACCTGTCTGTTCCTGACAGCTTCCCTGTCTTAGATTCTAAGAAGAAATTGAGCATCTTTGGAGTTATTCCAATAGTGGTAAGACAACCACTAGGCAAAAAATTTCATCTACAGACATTACTGTCCAGAAATAGGACACATTATGCAGAATAATTGACTGATAACCTCTGCCTAGACAGGGAAATCAGCCCTTAGAAATTCTGCATCACTAGGTCTGTCAGATGATCCTAGGCCAGAAGGCTGAAGACCAGATGCTCTAATGTTTTGAAGTCTAGGGACTGTACAGGTGTTCAGTGGTCTCTATAAATTGCCTAAGTTTTAGAAGCTATACTTTGTGCTTCCCATATTTTCAGTTATTTCAGTCATTCTGGATTTCTGATGGGGTTGAAGACTTATAGTCTCATAGCCAACCTAGTCTCATAGCTATTTACTTTGAAAAAACAGATTTGAGAGGATGGTTTTCAGCTGACATTCATTCTAAAGCCAAGACATAAGCCAGGTACAGAACTATAGTTTCTAAGTTAAGATAGATGAAAATGGCCTTTTTATTGACAATAATATTGGAGTGGATATTAGATCTATCTTGTTGGTATAGTTGTGCTCTAATTATATTTTGAGAGAAAGGGTTTTTTATTATTATTAAAACAAGAAGAGTGACATGGAGCAGGATATCTTCCCGCTACATTTGTATAAAGCTTGGTAACTGGGCTGTGTGAGAGGTAGGTGAAGTGAGGAGTTGGGAGGAGGGAAGAAGAAGAAAGGAAGAGAAGGAACTAGAAGGAGGAGGAAGGGACAAGCAGCCATGGAGAACTACACATGGGATCCAGTGTAGTCCTGGGTAACAATTTATATCTTAAGGTTAGATATTGGGAAACAACTCTAATAGTGTGGACATCTTGTTAAGTGAGCATTTCCAAATATATAAACCAATTGGATACCTTTGAGCTTTGAGAGTTTCATTCTACTGGGAGCCTCGGGCATGGTCTGGGGCTCAGCCAAGTATTGTGGAGATAGTGTGGTGGTTTGGTAGAGCAAACCACCACGCTGGCATCTCGTGGGTCTAGTTGTGGTGCGTGTGGCCCCTGGCTGGTTCTAGCTGTCGCCCGCTTGGCTTCTGGCCACAGAACATGGTGGCCTGAGCTAAGCAGAACCACACCTTTAATTGAATAGCAGAACCACAGGCCAATTTAAATTATTTACCTTTACATTAAACCATATTGCCAACTTTAGCAACCGATTACTAGGAAAGTCCTAATGATAACATGCCCTCCTTACTGTGTACTTATAGAGTGTTCATCTGCATTTGACTTTCTCTTTTAGATACATGCACAGGTCCTGACTGCCATAGTACCTCAGTTTCTTCCTTGAACTCAATCCACTCATCTACTTGTTTAGGAAAAGTAAACCCAATGTTTGTAGAATCATGTTCACTTGACCCATATTCAAGTTCACACGTTCCTAAAGAATATGAGTCTTTTTATTCAGCCCACTATGCCATTCAGGTTCTCTCAAGCACCTAATATCTCATCAGGGAACATAAATAGCCTATTGCCAAGGGAATCGCTTCTTGGAAAACTTAGTAATTTCTTTGTTAGCAACTACTACCAAACTACTATGTTCTAGCTCCTCACGAAACCACTTCAGGCCTCGAAGTTTAATTTTACCTTGTGTTTTAAATATCCTGTAAATAGAAATACATAAAAACTTGATACAAGAAGTTGTTTAAAATTTCTATAAAAGAAAAACTAAAAGTTAGCAATGCACAAGTTACTTTGTGAAAAATAATTGGATATCAAACGTGGCATTCTTTATTAAAATTAAAAGTATTTTTGAAGTGATTGTGAGTTTCAGTTTTCTTATTGTTTAATGATTTCAAAGACACATCCATTACCACTCCCTCCCCTCCTTTCCCTCTCATATGTCTCCACTGCAATTCCCTCAAATTTTTATGTACATTTTAAAACACCGAGTCTATTTTGTACTGTGTCTAGGGTGTGCATAGCTATAGAACCATCTATTCTAGCATAGGTAACCTCTCAGGGCCACATTCCTGAAAAAAAAAATCATTCTCTTTCCTCAGCACCATCTGTTGCCTATTTCTCTTCACCTAGAAGTGGGATTTGATGGCTGCACTCATCCTGGGATTTTATCTGGCTTGTTCTTTTGCAGGTCTTGTACAAGCAGTTATGGCCACCAGGAGTTCATGTATAAAACTCCCCTAAAGTGTCTGGAAAACACTGTTTCACTGAAGTGAAACTACCTCTGGTTCTTAAAGTCTTCTCACTCCCATGTTTGTGATACCTGAGCTTTGGAAGGAGGGAGTATGATACAGATGCCCCATTTAGGGCTCAACACTTTCTATTACAAAGTACTTTTAATTGCAGTAGGTTGTTATTGTTTCATTAATCTTGTTAGAGATAGAAATCTATGAATCAAAAAACTATAGGGTACTGATTTTCTAAAGAGAATGTGCCTTCCATTTCTGTGTATATAGCCACAGCAGTGAATTTTGTGCCTCAAGTACCCTTAAAATTAGAGCATCTAAGAATGGTGGCTACTTCTCCTGTGAGTGAAAAATAGGAAAGAAACATTTTACATGCCATTTTTGTAAAAGGTCCTTTCACTCTTTTTTTTTTAAAGTCATTGAATTGTTTAGAAATTGCCTGCTATGTCTCAAAGTAATTTCCTTGTGCCATCCAGAGGAATCATGGTTATAAATAACAGAATGCATCTACCTGTCCTATTTTTCCAACCCTGCATTACAAAGAGAAATGATAAGTGACTTCACTGAACTATGATGAACTAGAATTCAAAGCATGGGGAGATATGAGTCATGTTCTTTTTGCGTCTTAGATTTTAACTAAATAATAAATAGCATCAGGTAATTTGGCAATATGGCTTCTCAATCCTATGATGGTTAAGGTTCCCAGCGTTTCAAATGGATATCATTATCTTGGTACAGGGACATAAGAGAAGAAGGTCTTTGTCACTGTTTGAATGAGGAGAATCTCATGGTGAATAAAAGAACATTAGAATATTCACTTAGCAAACCAAGAAGTTGTGATACCACTATGTAGCACCCATGTAGTTATGTGTGCTGTTTAAAGAAAGATAGAAGGCATGACTGTTTATAAAAACTCATCAGTACATTGAGTATTTAAATGACAATGTCAAGCTAGGTTCTAAATGCTATTTCTGTACACAGCTTTTTCAGGTGGAAACAACTATTTTTCAAGGGAACTCATAAAATTACCTGAAGCTATATCATATTTAATGCTTTTCCAAAGTAAATGCAGTCAACCCATTTAATCCTGTTTTATTTTTAAAAGGAAATGCATTTGTTAATCATAATTTATATTATTTGAAACATTTTATATGACAACCTGCCCCATAATCCTACTGAAAACATTTCTTACCAAATTTTCACTCATGTTTATAATTCAGTTTTTATGATTTTTTACTTTACCACTTTAAAATAAAATACTTACCTTGGAAAGTATTTCAGTGTTTGAGAAATACATAAATAGCAGCAAAAACAATCCAAAGTGTTAAATTTATCTAAAACAACTTGATATCCAGATTTTTTATAATTAGTGAATATTTTGAATAACACTATTATTTTGTTGTAAAAAATCATGTAATTTCCATATAAATTATAATTCACATATATTTATAATATATATTATTTATATATATAATTCATATATGTATAATTCACACACATATATGTGTATATGTATATATGTGTGTGTATGTGTGTGTGTGTGTATATATATATATATATCAGACATTTTGCATTTTGTGCCAGAATTCACTTTAGGGCATGAGAGTAGAAAATATCATCTTTTTTTTAAATCTGATTTCTAAATGCATAATGGCACTATATACTTTAATAGGGCTTCTCTATATTTATAAAATAAATCAATGAAAAGCTATCAAACAAAAATGATAATCTAAATAAAATATCCCAAATGGCACTATGATTGGTATATGAATCATTCTGAAAAGCATTGACTTTCTGCTGCAGATGGTATTCTTAAAATCCCCACCAAATTCCATTTGGAAGGCCCAAGTCATTATCTTATGGGGAGGAGAATAATAGCTTACTCAGTTTACACTGAAAGAAAGACAAGAAATTTAAGTCCCTCTGATCAATTCAAGCTCTGTGCAAAACGCTCTGTTAATAGACACGCCATGAGGCAGCTCCAGTTGAATGCTAATCCTTCCATTTAAAAAAGGTTATGTGGCATGTTAGCTTCATGACTTCCATTAAGACCAATAGGAGTCGTGGCGTGCAATGCTTTGGAAAGAATGCCCTCCACTGCTATCAATTTTGGGCTTTTGAGCTTTAGCACAGATGCATGTGTTCATTGACAACCTTCCTGCCCAGTTTTTCCAGGAGTTTACTACTGACGTGCTGGATTAGTGAATAAGCTGTCTTTATTGTTGTTGTTGTTGTTGTTGTTGTTCTGTTCTGTTTTGTTTTGGGGGGTTTTTTGTTTGTTTGTTTGTTTTTTCAAAATAATCAGCTTGTCTATCTGAGATGAATGTTTCTATCTCAATAGAATTAGTAATGCCCCATATCAAGCTTCTTTCCTCGGTTAGAGAACAATATATTCTGAAACACTAACTACAGGGGTACAAAATTAAAGGGAAGACCCAGCCTGGAAAGAGGGAGACCATGGTGACACAGTCAGAATTTTCGTGTGGGACATGCAGTGTATCTGAAGAATGGGGATTAGATTAGAAAATGTGAGTGACAGGTCAGGACAGGAATCCAGCAGCTCACCTCAAAGGCCACTGGACATATCCAAGATAGATAATATAGATTGGATTATAGACAGCTTCCATCAAGAAAGCGAAGGAGTTTCAATTAACTTTTATTTACAAAATTAACATGGACCAGACTAATAGCCAATAAGTGAAAGGGTGTTGTTAACCATTCTCATGACAACTGATATAGAATTCAAAGTTAAGCTAAGAAGAGCAGCAGTGGTTGAGGTCCAACTATCCATTTCCGAGCCCTGAATCCTTCCTATTCAGACAGATGCACACACGAGTGTCGACTTGAACCTACAATTTCAGATATTAGGACTATTGTATAAGCCTATGGTGATGGCATATGACATATAATTATTTCATATTTTTATAATTCATGTTATTTATAATTTTTAGCCAGGCTTGTATCAGTACATACCTCACACTGTGTTTGAGGGGGAAAAAAGCCTATTTGATAACATTTAAGTAGACTTCATTTTTCTTTACATAAAAGATATGTTTGCATTTTACACTGAAAAACATTTTGCTCCGATTTATTCACAGGACCATCTGTTTGCCATGGATATCATAATGGTTATCTACCCACTAATACCAGGGTTCTCATAAAAATAACTTTCATAGATAATATAGCATAGGATATTGCAATAGCTTTGGAAGTATTGGAACAGATGTATATTTAAGAAATATTATCTGCATATGAAATAAATATGAACCAGGATAAATGAAATAAACAAAGAAAATGTGGCAGAGAGAAGAAACGACAAGAATAGAGACAAGGACAGTAGCTATAATGGCTTTTATTCCTTATTATTTCCTTTTCTGCTTTTAATTTCTTCCTTTATTCCTTGCTCTGCTTCTATGCTCTTAGATTGTTCTATTTTGCTCTAACGTATTTTGCTCTAAAGAGTAGGTATCACTCTTAATTGTTGGCTTACCCACATCATCCATGTTGTGGCCTGTGGAATTTTATTCTCCATAAGCTCATTAAGACATACATCTTCTCCTCATCATATACTAACTGTTTTCTTCTAATTACTTGGTCTAAGATCAGTTACAACTGAAAAGAATTACCAATTACCAGTATACCCTATTAAACTGACTTAGCTAGTGACAATAAAAATGAATGCCACTCAACAGTGGACATAGACAGTACGCATGGAGATTAAATTAAATATAGGCTTTGCAGCGAGAATGTAACAAGAATGTTACCCATTGTCATATTTATAAACACCTTGTTAGGATTTACAGCTCCATAAGCAAATGAGAGGGAAAAACCTCACTGAAAAAATGATATGCCAAGCCATAGCTTTTATTCTGTAAACCTTAATAACTCCATAAGTGCCTACTTTTCCTCTTTCCTGCTACTGAGGTTGAGCCTGTAAGAGAATGAACAAATATCCACAGTACCACTGCCACTTGAGATGATTCTGTTGGGAGTTAACTTAATGTTAAGATTCACTAAATTCTCACTTCTCTATTTTGAATGTGTGCATTTAGTTTAAAATTTTTAATTATATTCAGAAAAATAAAGTAAGAATTATTTGCTTTGCCTCTCAGGCCCTCATGTCTATAAAAGAATTGCTTCCTTAACCCAAATCTTATTCTCTATCTGTATGTCAGCTCAAGATAACTGAAGGCATACAAATATAAAACAATTAGGCTGCATCAGATTTTACTGTGCTTTACTGAGTCCTTCCACAGACTACAAGTACTGGTTTTTTTTTTCTGCTATCTTCTAATAGAATGACAATTTACCTTATCATCCAGTATGGCACACTCTGAAAGTAAATGAGACACAGAAGTGAGACTAGAGAAATAACCAGAATACCTTGGGAAATCTTGATTGTATAATCATACTAGTATTGTTGCCTTAAACCAAAAGAATGTGGCTATTTCTTCTTTCCCAGGTCCCAAAGAATCAATTCAGATTATTTCACAGGTCTTAAGCTAGCCTATCACAAAACTATGACTTTCAAGGTGGCTCAGTCACCTTCAGGAGACTGATTCATTTGGGTTATTGCCAATGAAGAATAGTAATGCCACAAGCAGAGATGCAAAGCAGACAGAATACAAAAGAGGATGCTCTCTTTCTAAGTGCAAGACTAGAACAAAGGAGTGAGCGGTTTTTCTCCCTTTCTCCTAGGTGAAGTCTGGTGTCTGACCTCCACACTCTCCTCCTTTCCCAGAGTTAGCAACTCCAGCATAAGGCCTAGAGCAGGAAGACTTAACCAAATCTATACTATATTTATAAATTTAGTGACTGAAATGAATTCCAAATATTAAAACAATGTGACATAATGGTCATTCCTTGGCTTGTGTGCTATTTTAACACATATCAAACCTCTGTGCTGATCTCTATTTAATCTATGAGGTTGGACTTAATTAAAATGCTTCTATGTTTTAAAACATTATGTGTCTCCATGTCTCAGTTTCTCTCTTTTACCCTTCTTACATCTCTCTTTTTTTCTTCTGCCTTTCTCCCTTTTTCAAAAGAATAGACTTGTTTTCTATTTCTTTCTGTCCATTATTAACCTCTATCAGAAAAATATATAAACTGTACCTTTCATGAACTGCGCACTGTCAATATAATCCTCTATTCACAATTAAAAGTATTTCTTCAAATATTTTTTCTGTGCTGAAAATAAAACTTCACTCTAAATTACTTTATTCTTTGTGTACAGTCTGAAGAGAAACCTGTCTGTTACAGATCTCAGGGCTGCAGGCTCAGTGACCTTGCCACCTGGCTTTGATAGTATTCCCTACAATAAAGCACTATGAGATTGGAGGCCAAGATCTCTGCTGATTCATCACTGTATCCCAAATAGCTCCTAGCAGAATGTCATGTCCAGAGAAAGCACCCATTAATATCTGTCAAATGAATGAACACAGGAAAAGAAAGAACCAAGCTATTTCTTAACTTGTCACACTTAGCTTAAGAGTGTGCCAAACATGAAAAAGAAATCCCTTCTATGGCGTAAATAAAAATAAAAGTCCCACTTCATGGTGACTTTGTAATACTATTATTTATGGACTTATTTTCATTTTATGTATGGGTGTTTGCCTACATATATTCGTGTGCAATGTGTGCATGCATGCTTGGTGACTAAGGAGGGCAGAAGAAAGTATTGGATTGCCTGGAATTGGGGTTCACCATGTGGGCACTGTGAACTTAAGATATATATATATATATATATATATATATATATATATATATATATATATATATGATATATATATATCATATATGATATATATTATAGATATAGATACAGACATAAATGATATAAATAGGTTAGATAGAGATAGAGACAGAGACAGAGATAGAGATAGATGGATTCTTGGGACTTTTATTGCCTGAGTTGTCTTAATTAGTTGGTATAGTCAGAGAGATGTGAGAGGCATAGTTAGTAGGCATGCACTGAGCTCTTACTATTGAAATGGTCTACTTAAAAGTGTCACAGAAAATCTAAAGGATATTAAGTAAGTGAATATCTTTCTTTCTCTTGTTTCATGTGAATTTAATAAGATTCAGAGTACAATTAGAAAACAATATAAAACTGTGTACAAGAAAGTGCTAAAGTGGATATAAATTAAGCACATTTTTCATTAAAATTCCAAATTACAAGAAGTCAGAGGGGGAAAGACTGATATTGGCTGTCAGCAAAATGAAGCATGCCGAAATTAATTGAAGATGGAATATACAGACTTTCAAAATCTATTATGTGGCATATCATGAGGTATGTTCCTGGTAGACTGTCAGCTTGAATTTTCTCACATAAAATGAAAAGAAAAGAAAGTTTCACATCAGAACTTCATAAATCATTTCGAAGAGCTCTAATTTCATAAATTTAGAATCAATCCTAAAAGCCACCTGATTATTTCCTTTAAAAATACTTATATTTAGTGAGAGTGATTGTGCTGTCCCCCTTTAGCCTAAAGATGTGAGAAAGCAGGTCCCATATGGTGTTGCTCTAGAAGGAAGAGCAAAGCTGTGTCTCCAACCAGTCTGTTTCTGTGCAGTGTTGCTAATGTCAACATCATCTCCTGAAAGGAGTCATTTTGATACATGAAGACTTTACATCCTAAAGTTTAGAAAGATAAGGGTGTAAGCTTTGAGAAAGAACTTTTAAAATTAAACATCTAAAGCTTAAATTCATGGAGTTTTCATCATTGAACATTTAAACATTTTAAAATTTCACATTTAACCTTGATTTACAAATGATCTTCAGATGGTAGTATATAATGCAACTCTGTGCTCATAAATATTCCATTTTTGGAAATGCATTGTTCTCTGAGCAGAGAAAATACATAAAGCATCCCAGGGTTGACTCTCCTCAAGAGAGTGCAGATCTTTTTCTTCCATTGTTTAATTTTCCCTTTGTTTTATCATTTTCATGCCAGCATCACTTTGTGATTAAGAAAAGTTAAACTTACAATTAGATAAAGCAGAGGCAAAACACCAAACATGTTCCAAACCACACCTCTATTGACTCTATCCACTTAGTTAGTAATATCTTAGTGCTGGAGCCTGTAACACTGAAATAAAAAAGAAAACCACCATTAGAGGAATTTCACATCATAGTACCAAACAAAATCATAAAATGTATCAGCGAAGTCATTGGTCCACTGATTCAAAGTCTCAAAAGTGAGGAGAGTCCTTCCTTGAGAAGACATGGCTCCATCATCTCTAGCTATAAACATTGATGATAATACTTGAGAATAGTAATAGAACTGATGATACATTTTAAATGCTTTATTAATAAGAGAGTCGGAGCTGGATGAAAGTGGAGAAGTTACAGGAACTTGAAATAGGCAGGAGTTTGACCTTCACTGAGCAACAGCCATGCTGACACTTAGATTTGTAAATTCAAAAGGCTATCTTCAACATGATTCTGCTCCCCCAACCAGTTCCACTCAGTCGGTAAATAAATAAATAAATAAATAAATAAAATGTTGAATACACATTTATGACTTGGGTCTATATTTCAAGAAGGAACCAGAATCAAGTCAACTAATGGCTAAGTAGGGATAACACTTGTCTCACACAAACAAGAAATTAGTGCTTTCCTCTGTCACTAAGTAAATGGCACTGAAAAAGGCATTTATCAGCATGACAATGAACACCTAACAGAAAAAAATGTGAATTCGGGGATCAGAAAATTCAAAGTTTAATTTGCTAAACTTAAAGCTGTCGCTGGATATAGAAAAAGAAATTAACTTAGATTACTTTAAAGATCTATTGTCAAGTTAAACCTACACACACTTTTGAATAATTTAACCTGCTTGTCTAAAGGCCTTGGACTACAGTTCTCATTTTAAATACAGTCAAAATATTATTTAAATATATGCTATTGGAAAAGTCTTAGGCGAACTAAATTTTCTGAAGTTTATTTTAGCAAAGGACGTTTGTAGATCAGAACACTCAGTACTAGAAGAGGTTCAGAGAGCACCATCCAATGCTGTACAAAGTCTTTCATAGACTCAACAGAAAAGCAAACCAGAGAAATAATTTGATGCGCCACAGCTTCTACTTTCTTTGGAGATGGGATAGTATGATGAGCTAGCTACAAATGATTGGCTAAACCCCAGATGCTTGTGAAAGTCTGAGACTTGGCTGTTAAACTCTTAGGCTATACATTTGCAGTTGATTTGCGTGCACTGCGGGGTTGTAGATCCCCGTGTAAGAACTCAAAACCTGTGAGGCTATCTCAGTGGATAAAGCGCTAACCACCTAAGCAGGAGGACTTATGTTTGTGTACTTAGAGTGCATGGGAAAGTGTGGTCTCTTCTCTATAATGCCACTGTGTTACTCTCGAAGCACAGGAGGTGGAGATGGGAGACTCTCGAGAAAGTACTAGACCAACTTACTTAGTATACATCGTAGTAAACAACAAAAGATTCTATCTCAGGCAAAGACGAAGGCAAGGACTGATGCTAGAGGTTGTCCTCTGACGTCCACACTCCTACTATGGTATACACATGCCATCTTAGATATACATGCGCTTGTACACATGTATATCACACATACACATGCAAAGACTTTTTATATTTAAAAAGGAGGACAAAATCAGAGGAAGGAAGTTACAACTTGCTACTGTTCCACTAAATTGTAAAATTTAACATGCATATGTAAATACACATATGTATATATGATTCACTATGTGTATATGTCTATACAAATATCTATCACTAGATATAGACATTATCCTCATGAGTATATGGTAAAAAATATGTAACTATAGCTGCATCTAGGCATGGTGACACATGTCCAGTTAGAAGGTAGAGGCAGGAAGAGAATTGCAAGCTCAAGACCAGCCTGGTCTACCTAGCAAGTTCTTAACCAGCCAGTCTGACTTTTGTCTCTACGACAGCAACAAAAACAACAAAGGAGCACCAGCTCTGAAGTTACATTTTCATATCAAATGAGTCTTATGACTCTCATATCTCCGGTCAGTGTTTCTCTATTCTCCTTAGCATTGGTCTGTAAGGCAAATGTTAGTCCTGACTTCTTCAGCATTTCACACGTTATTGGCACAACCAACCACTCAAACTGAACTCAGTCTTCCTCTTTTCTGACAAGATGAAGATAAGAAATGGCAATAAACACGAAGAGGAATTTGATACATCTAAACGAGATAAAAGAAACATAGAAAAATTATTCAAGTATCTCCTAAAGTCAGGCAGGTGACTGGTTATAAATAGGGAAAGTGGAGAAAGGGAAATGCCTATTTTTCTATCCTTGTTGAACATCAAAATAATCAAAATTTTCTGTAGAACATCACCAACATGACAAATCTTCTGACTCTCGAAAAAAAGAAATAAGTTCAAATATTTTTGTGTGAAAACTTCTAGTTTTTGAATATTGAAAAACAATTTGAAGTCTTGTTTTTTTTGGTTTGGTTTGGTTTGGTTTGGTTTGGTTTGGTTTGGTTTGGTTTGGTTTGGTTTGGTTTGGTTTGGTTTGGTTTTTCGAGACAGGGTTTCTCTGTGTAGTTCTGGCTCTCCTGGAACTCACTCTGTAGACCAGGCTGGCCTCGGACTCAGAAATCTGCCTGCCTCTGCCTCTGCCTCTGTCTCTGCCTCTCAAGTGTTAGGATTAAAGGCGTGCACCACCACTGCCCAGCTTGAAGTCTTGTTTTTAAATCTGTGTGTTTGACAGACTCTATCTCTGCAGCTCACATTTAGCTGCAGGTCTGACAGTTTCAGACTTCATTCAGGGGAAAGGAACAGTAACCAAGAGGGCCAAGATACTAATTAGGCAGATACCCATAGACTGCACTCCTTTACCCCACTGTCACATGACTACAGTGTGGCATTGTTGATGGCATGCCACTGAGGCAATCTGGGTTCACACAGAGTTGTCAATCTCTTGGGTCCATGCTCAATAGTTGCACATCATGTGTCTTATCTATTGTGGTTTTCTTGGTGACTCTCTGGGCTTAGAAGTATTGTGGTTTAAAAGCTTGGAAACCTCAATGTAAACGAACATAGGAATTGTTCAGGGAGAAGATAAGCAGGAAACCAGAATGCCACCTCCACTTCAGATACTGGGATGAACACAATGTTCTCAGATAACTGGCCAACATTCACCCTCATTTAAAATGATTTGGTGAAGAAAAAAATGAGTACTTCTTTCTCAGAGATCTGTAAAGTTTCTCTATACATTTGAAATAAAGAAAACACTGAAACAAAATATCCTCTTAATGCCATATTTAGAGAGTGAAATGAGAAATAAAATGAAAGCAGGTCAGCCAAAATAGTCATTATAAATATCAGGGTTGAAGTCAGCTCTGCTTTATTCTCTCATCACTCACCCCAGAATGGCTTTAGAGGATCGACTGCAAGAATCCAGAAGGAGAAAACAAATCAGAGCTTCTCTAAGTTAGAAACTGTGTAATTGGATATTTCTAAAACTCAGTCAGTTGTAGTTTTCTAGAAATCATGATACATGGGAAATTTAAAGTCACGCAGAGATGATAACACAAAGACATGGAAAAGGTATGAGGGCGAGGGGGAGGGGCATCTCTTTCACCTATATCGCCTCTCCTTCATTTATCACTAAGGTTTACTCAGAATCCCAGAGTCCCTTTGAATTCACAGTCCTCATACCAGGTAGGGAGAGGTACATCTCAAGCTGGAAATTCACCTTTTTTTTCAGTCTTTCAAAACTCATCTTCAAAATGCAATGGAAAGGCACAGAATATGGCAATGAGTATTCGTATAGGAACCAAGACCAGGCCACTTGGAATATGTTAGTGCTTTCATCTTTCACTAGATGTTAAATGTTATGCTTCATGGCCCTTGTCTTTGCTATAGAGACAATCACAGTAACCTCCCTTAAAGGGAATTTAAAAGTTTAAAGTCATTAATAGACATACAGCACTTTACCAAAGTCTAGCCTTTGAGTAGCAAAATGGAATGAACTATTATTTCTCATGTTTTCATTCTGGCTCTGTGATGGCATATCTGAGCCATAAACTGAAAGAATTCTCACAGCATCTTCAGGCACCTGCTTTCAAAGCAATGCATGGGTCTCAGACACAATGCTTTCAATCTGTGCATTGTAATGTTCATCTGTACATCTTCCCAAGTTCTCATCTCAAAACAGAGAGACAGTCTTGCTGTGTTACAGTGTGTCCTCGAGATTAAAACATATTTCCATCTGATGAGGAAATAAAATTGTTCACATGAATTGATTCTTGGACCATGTTGTTATTACAATTAGGTTAAACACATTGAAATGAATATTGTATTTTTGATCTTAGGATCACTTTTGTTATAGGGAAGAGTGAGCTGGTGTGGTATGTTATCCAGAGTAATGTATTCTCACTTGCTTTATTTCTTTTATCTCCGACTTTCTCTGAATTTAGCCTTACTGCATGCTTTTCACTAATCTAATGTCATTTCTTCATTGGACACTGTTTTCTGAAGAACATGGTATCCTGAGTTTTTATCTACCAAACACAATTTTGCCCTGCCTGGTTAATCTTCAACAAGGAAGGAGATGATGACCTCGCTTGTCCTTTTGCCATGAAAGTTTCTCTATACATTTGAAATAAAGAACAAATATAATTCCAGGTGGCATTTTTACTGATGTCATGGATTTATCTATTTATTTTGAAGAAACGTACTTACAAAATAATACAATGTTTATCATTTGAGAAAGCTGACTAAGAATAACTCTTAGCGTAACCATATCATCAACAGTGAGCTCTTCTAAGAACTGTAAGAGTAAGGGATAAATCTTCCTTTCTGTTATTAAATACCTGATTTTAATCTAAAAAGTAACTTATAAATGCACTACGTGAAAAGCTAATCAGAACAATAGAGAAAACCTGTCCTGGAGGGACTAGGCAGTGTTTACCCTATTCTGTCCAGGCTTACAAGTTTTGTATATTTGGAAATAACTCATTCAAATGATACCCAAGTAGTGCCTCTCCAGCATATTTTCTTAGTCTCTACTGCTTGTAATGTTTGTTAATAAGCTGAGATTTTCATGGTCAAAAGGCTAAGAATTGATCCTACAATGTTAATTGGAGGAATGTGAATCACTTACCTGGGATGAGGAAGAAATGAAGAAAATTATCAGGCATTAAAGATGTGATTTAGTGATGAAGTCTTTGCATAGCATGTGAGGGGCCAGAATAGGAAGGTAATGGAAGGAAGGAAGGAAAAATAAAACAAGAAAAAGAAAGAGAAAAAAAGAAAAAAATTTAGAAAACAAGAGGAGGGAGGAAGGGAAGGAAAAAGGAGAAAATATATAAGGAAAGAAATACTTTAAATTATAGATGGAGTAGATAAGACATTATGAATATAAATACACACAGGAATCTGTTTATATTTGTTCATATGTGCCAACTTATATAACCAGAGATACAAGGGCAAACTAAAGTTATATGTGAGCATTACGGGTCTTGCTGAGCTCTTTAACTACAGTGTGCCTTGGCTCAACTTGCTTAAGTAAAACTCTTTCTGTGTGTATACATACAGGTGAAGCAATACTATCCTTTCTCTCCTTAGTGGAAAACTGGGCTCATAATGTAACTGGAAACAAAGATAAGGGGAATTTAGAGCACTTCGCTTTCAGTGTTATTTAGAAGGTAGCTGTCTTTCATAAACTTCAAAATGTACAGGCATCAGTGGCTTCCAATATTATAGCCAAAGAAACAAATAATAGTTATTTCCTAAAATTTTTAAATCTCTGCTTATTTGTTAGGTTTTTCCATTCATTTTCAAAGATATATAAAGATTGCTTGATATTTATGTTTAAAAGCAGACTAGAAACATATTTGAATTTAACCACAGCATTTATGCATTTATCATCAATAGCACTTGACTCATTTGGATGGAAAGTCTTAGTTTCAGGAATATAGTTTTTATATGAAAATTACTGGAGCAGGAATCTAGATTCAGGTATTATGTTTATCTTGCATCAATTAAAGGGAAGTTTCCCTTTTTATGTATAATACAGAAACAAGTATTTGACAAATTCACCCAACAGTAATCTTGACTGGTTTGCACTGACTTTCTTTTATATCTTGCTCTATGGTGGATGTAATAAAAAGAGAAATACTCAAAAAATGAGTCTCATAACTACAGACTAAATCTATGTGGAGATCTTGTTTTTGAAGTCTTATGCCCTCAAGGCAGTAGAGAATAGTGGAGGCTGAAAGGCAGTGGACCCTGGCTTAGGTTCCAGTACATACAGCTTATATATTGGATAACTTAAAACTCCCTGGAGCTCCACTTCCTTCTCATATAAAATGAAGCTCTTGAGTAAGACGATGTGTAAGGTCACTTTTAAGCTTCGTGAATATATAGATTAAAACTTAGAACTAAAAAGCCCAAGGAAGATAGAATTACAATTGCCATTTCCAACACTAACGATGATTCCTGATGTGGTTATCAGTCCTTATTTGCATAGCAGAGTCTATAGGAACCTCTAACTTTGGGGAACACGAAAAATAAAAACAAAGGAAATAGGGTAGCTCTGGGGAATTACATCATAGGATTGATGCATAAGGACAATTGTGAAATGAATATATCAAGTGGCCTTATCTGATGCTATCACCCAGGTCTCCATCTTCTGACTTCCTACTTACCATGATCACATACTAGTGTTTCTTGTGTGCCCAACAACTGGGATGAAATACAATAGGGATATGTACTTTTGGGCTTATCCTGTTCTTATCACAATGATTTCCTGTGGAAAATTAAAATATATTTCTGATTATAAACTGGCTTTCCATAAGCTTAACACTGGAAGATTATCCCAGGGTGGCCATTCCAGTCTACGAAAGTCTTATTGTTAAATAATTAATAGGTATCCCAGTCTTCCATGTTGTTAATATGAATCCAGACGGGATAAAATGTCACAGACACCTTCAAAGCAGAGAGCTAAACTTTGTGATAAAGTACTTAAATTAGTCCCATAGTGAGTGAGTTCTTATGCCACGTCAGCTGAATTTTCTTTCTAAAGCACTCTGCTCTTTGATGTTTCTAAATATAAAAAAAAAAGAAAATCAATGAAGAAAATGTAAATAATCTTATTTTGTAGATTAAGATCTAGACATACAAGGATGTCTAAATATGAAGGCACAATAGCTATCTTTTAGACTATACTAGCCCACTCTCAGGAAGGACTTTGAATAGTGAAGTGACCTGGATAATAGACATTTAACTGTGCATGGGGGTGAGGGGTGTTTTTCAATCCCAAAAGATTCAGGGGGAAAAATAAGACGATTTGGCTCATCATTCATTGTCTGACTCCTAGCATACTGTCTGACATGGAGAGAATTCCATAAATACATGTTGACTGATTGAGGCTCACTTACACCTGCTTCCAGTTCAAGTACTCCATACAGCTACATCATTGTAGCCACAACACAAAGATATACATTTTATAAATCTTACCACAGGCATCTCACTTTCAGTACGTTAGTTCTCTAATCTTGAATCTCTAAAATTCTGCGTACTATCGTTTTCTCATTTACATTTCTTTTTTTTTTGCCTTAGTTTTAAAGATAATCTTCTACTTATACTCTTTATTATCACCTCTGTGCTTATTTCATTATTTGCGATTACACCGTAAATCTCTCCATTTCTGTTTTGTTTTTTTTTTTTTTTCTGTTCTTCAGGTTCATTCATTCATTACTTCATGTTCACTGACTCATGCCTCTGGCAATTTCATAATGCTGTCATGAAAGTCCGATGAGTTATTTTTCAGGGTTTTACATGTTTAGTTCTGTATTCTCTTCACTGCATTCTTTCTCTGTAATCCCTGCTTCTCTACTGATGAATCCCGTCTTTTCACTTTTTATAGCACCTTTTAGTTCCTATAATATAAAATGAACACAAGGTCTGCCTTTAAATTATGTTAAGATGTTCCGATGCCTGGACTACCACGGGGTTAGTTTTGATTGATTATATTAAGTCTATATAGGTGCTATAGACTTGGTCCAAAAGGCATCATACCTAATCTTCCTGTAAAGAGTGTTCCCTTTCTTTACTCTTGTGCATTATTATTTAATTGTATCTAAAATGCAAGTCAAGGACTCTGGCTTAACAGTGGCTGTGACCTCATTTAATTCATTCATCTTATTCTGTTTCTTGGAGTAAATGGGTTTATAAAGACATCCCCTAGTGTACATGGGGTTCTAGAGACATCCAGGGATTCAAGTAGATTTATAAACAGAACTTGAAATGCTTTTCTGGCTGAATCTTGTTTTTATTTCTCCCTACCTCTCTGCACCGTCTTTCTCTGAACTCCCGAGCTCTTGTTCTTCTCAGGAGTAATTCTGGGTTGCTATTAGAATTTATTGATACATGAAGTACGCCACGGTCTGCTCCTCTCCACGGGTCTGTCTACATTTGCTTACTACCAAGTGCCTTCAGGCTGTTTTTATTTCACAGCTTTGTTCTTTGCAAGAGTATTGGTTTGGCACTAGCTTACTTGGTTTAAAAAAAAAAACAGCTAAAGTTTTTTTCCATTGTTTTAGTTGAAGGCATTTAACACATAAATCCCATTTAGTGCATTTGTATTACTGGGTAGCTTCATTCTGCTGTCATTTTTCAGGATTATCTCTCCTTCTTCTGAGCATATATTTATTTAAGCCTTTTGTTCCTGATGTGATATACCACTGACAGTGAGGTGGTATGTTTTCGGTAGGATGGTACATCCTGATATGCAAATGATATGCAAATATACCATGCCGTTTACGAAAGATTATGTAAGTGAATGTCTCTGTGATTTGTTCTTTCTTAAAAGTGTTCAAAACCTATTCGCTTCATTTTTTTAAATTAAAATATAATCACACTGTTCTTCTATTCCCTATCCCTTCCCCCCCCCCCACCTCCAACCCTTTCCATAGGTTCTCTAACCTCCTTCTCCCTCTCAAATTCATGGTCTCCTTTTCACTGTTAATTTACATATATATGCATTAATATATACCTACAACTTGCTGGGTCCATTTGGTGTTGCTTGTATATATATGATTTCAGAGCTAAACTCTTGGTATTACATAACTAGTTGAGGGGCTAATATATGGGAAAGACTAACACTCCCACTCTCAGCGCTCCTCAGTCACCTGTAGTTCTTTGTCTAGGGTTGAGGCTCCATAAGATTCCCCCCTTCCAAATAAACATATTTATTGCCATTGTCTTTATTGTGTTATGGTGGGCGAGGCTTCTCAGTCACACAGCCTCACCCTGATTTTAGTCCTCTGGTTCTTGCCATCTTTCTATCCCTCTTTAGTGTTGTTCCCTGAGACTTAGGTGTGGAAGTTGTGAGGTAGATGCATCCACTAGGCCTGGGCACCCGATAATCAGTTGTTGTCTGAATTTTGACCTGTTGAACTTTTCTAGAGTGTACTCCACAACCATTCATAAAAGAACATTTATTATCATGTGGCCTAAGAAGACACAGAATCAGAGTTTCAGTTGAAGGTGTGTCACTGACCAGCTTTAAACCCTTAAGCAAGATATTTCTCTCTATATGATAATTCTCTATATCATTATAATTGAATGATGTATTAATGACAGTAATATATATAAAAGAAAACTATATATTATAACTAAAGTACCTTTCTTAATACTTAATTGCTACCTTTAAAGTTTTTAAAAATTAAAAAAAGATTTATCACTTTTTATTAAAGATCTTATCTGATCTATTTTCAAATTAATTTCTTACATATTTTCCCTACCTATCAGTGTCATTTGAAACACATTGAATCCTTGCCAACAGGTCTCATCAATTAGAACAAAGATACTGTCTATAATATTGCTTACTGCATCATACCCATGTCTATTCTTTTCATGAACTTCTTTCCATATTGTGGGACCCTGAAAGGTAGTCTTGTTCCAGTTTAGCTAAGGCTTGAAACCCCATGACCCTGAAGGGACAGTAGGTGTTTCACCTGATTCCCAGACATCAGGCCCTGTCACTAGCCACAGCCCTCCATAGATTTATGGTCATCAGTAACATAAGGGCTATACCCCAAGCCCCTCCACTTGTAGAAGACCTGACTAATATTCACATAGGGTCAAGACAGATCTCCATTTTAATGAAGTACCTATAGGCCTGGAGGGCTTAGCCTCTAAGCCTTCCTTCCCAGACACTCCTTCTTGCAAAAGTTATTTAACTTCAGGCCCACCCTGAGAAGTGGGGTATGGTTTTACTCATCCACTTTCTGCCATGACAATAAATGCCTTAAAATCCGCTATGAGGAGCCATGGAGAAAGTCTTCTCCTATAGAGACACAGTCTAATCTCCCGTAGAAGGCCTCTCCGTGCTCCCAACCACTACAGCCACTAAGCCAAGCCCAATCCCACTGTCAGCCGTCAAGCCAAAGGCTTGCCACAGCAGGACCAGCCAGAGTCCCAGGTCAGATCTAGTAGTGGGCTCCCACTCCATTCTCAGCTCTTCTGAGGCCCCCAGGGCCACCTGGGTGTCCAAGAGCCTGAAAACCAGACAGTCCTGGCCTCGTCGCAGGCCCGAGGACCCCCAAGCTAGCTCTGGCTCTCCTGCACCTCAGACTGCACTTTCCCACCACGAAGCAATGTCCAGCGGCTTCCCTACAACCTGATACCCAGTTGGGAACAGTGTGGGGTAAGAGCGGTCAATTTCCCACATCCTGCCTCCCAGAGCAGCCAAGCCCTGTGGCAGAGCGTACGCAGGACCCCATTAACCCTACCACCATATATGTATACTTGTGTATATGTGTAGATGTGTATGTGTGTATGTGTGTATGTGTGTATGTGTACATGTATGTGTGTGTATGTATGTGTGTATTTAGCAGACTTAGACCAGTAAAGTGTTAGCTTATATGCTCATATTAGGGTACATTGTGCATGCTACCTATCATGTATGCTTAGTTATCTAGATCATGTTACAGTACATTGTACATTCTGCCTGTCATGTGTGCACTGTTATATGTGCCTTCAATGGAAGATATTACTCATACTGAATACACTTGCTACATCATATCAACAATAGGACCAATATTATGAACCAAATTTACTCGATAAATATTAATTATTAATAAATCTTTCTGATGGTATCTAAATCCTGAAAGCATAACACACATTATGCTTCTAAAAGACAGATAGATTAAGCATGACAAATATGCTATCAGACACTCTGCAGATTCTAGATGGCTAAGGGAGACAAAACAGTTCTCAGAAACTAATTTTAAGACTTTAATGATTCTGGTTAGTTTGAGGGAGGTAGAGACAAAGATTTAATATGTTTAATATGTTAATATGTTAAGTATTTGTGAATTACTTGCTTCTATGGAAAAAAATGGAGAGTTTGAAATAAAGCATTAATTCCTAGCAATGCATTTAATATAAGAAGTTATCTTTAAAAAGAAAAAGGCACCATATCCAAGGCTTCACAATATTCAAAATGTTTCCTAAAAATTCCTGGGAATGTTTGTATGTAAATCATCACATTGGAGGAAGAGAATGTCACAGTATGGTTAGAACAAGAACTTCAATTTATTTTCATTTGGTTCACTATTTGAGAATCAGCAATATATCTTAATGGAAACACACATACACACACATGTTGAAACACACATACTCCTACATGTATGTGTGTGCATACACACACGTTTGTCACAACATAGTTAGAATATGAACTTCAAATTATTTCTTGTTCATTCATTACTTGAAAACCATCAATACAAGTTAATTTAGAGGAAACACATGCACACACACTCACCCATACATGAACATGCATACACATTTCCTTAACTTGACATCTTAAAGTTCCATGGCATCTGCCACATTCACATTTCCTGTTAAAGTAGAAAGGAAGTATTATGACAAGTGGGCTTTTTCCCCATATGGTTTGGTTGCCTGTGGGATTATAAAACGATTATGAATAGAAAACTGTTTTTTAGCTAATTCTGAGAAATGAGTTTCTTATATATTTTTAAAAGAAGTATCACATTCCTAAACTTCAAATATCTATGCCAAGACATTCTGGGTTATTAAAATATTTCATTTCGACAGATGGTCTCTAAAATGAATTTAAAAGATGTTATTAAAGCATTCAATTCTTTGACCTTGTAATTCCACTTCACTTGAGGTGGGTGGGAGGGAATGGAAAATTACTAACAGAAGTGTACACAAACTAGAGTGCTACATTTTTATCAAATCCTGTCTTTTTTACCAAGACCGGTTCTCTCCAAACTCTTAGACTCTGATGATGGGCAGAGAGCTGCTCAGTGACAAATGATTTTGCCAGCAAAGTCTACATCACTAAATATATTATGTACCTTACATACATCTAGTATGTAAAATAATCTGTAGGGTAAATTAAGTCCCATTTCTTTTCAGATCGTTCATTTTGATTATAGAATCTCAAATCAGTGTGATAGCATTGAAAGCAAACTTTATATTTAACATCATGAGTCCAGAGTTCCTTGATGCCTTGTCATGAGGAGTAAATAAAACACCTCCTGGTACCTATCAGGAATTTAAATAACGTGAGCTAACTAACACAGATTTTAAAGGTGCTTGATCCATGACGAAAATTAGCAGGTATCAGAGTTCATTTCCTCTAATATGAGTGACATGGGACAAACCAAGAAACCTTAATGATTCTTACAATTATCTGGGTTTTTTTCAGATCCAGAAAACACGCTTTTTAAATATAAATATAACATCAATTTCTACTGAATGAGCTTCTTCAACTCATTCGGCCAAGGCACATAAAATATAATCTAATATTTCCAAAAGCTGAAAATATTTTTATCTTGAGTTTGGGTTGGCAAATCTCATTCCTGACAATAACTGGTTTATTCTGTAACATTGTTCAGGTAAAAGATTATCTAGCACATTTTGTAAGTAAACAACCCTGAACATAAGTTCTTTGGGCACAGCTGCTCAGTGGGATGTTGGTGTTATGCTCGAAACTCAGTGTGTTCTTTTGTCCTCCATATCACAATTTTAATGGCTATTTATTTGGCCATAGAGGTGTAACAATCCAGCTTGAGACCCTAATAACTCCATTTATAATTTGCACACAATTTAACTTTGGCTATTAATGTAACACTAATACCTTCCATAATAAATTCCATAAAGAATTTAAAGATGCCACTGTCTGTTGGTCTGCCTCATTGAAACACTATGCCTTTTAGCAATTGTGTATGAAATTTATTGGTCCCTAATAAAATAATGCGCTCAGAAGCTTGGAGGGATACTTGTGGAATAAAAACAAATGAGCCGCAGCCCCATGGGGAGAGCAACAATACCAACCAACCAGAGCTCCCAGGGTCTAAACTACCAGTCTAGGAGCACATAGGGAGGGACCTATGCATCCAGCAGTATATGTAGGGGAGGATGGCCTTGTCAGGCATAGGTGGGAGAGGAGGTCCTTGGTCCTGTGAAGGCTGGATGTCCCAGCGTTGAGGAATTTGAGGGTGGGGTGGTGGGAGTGGGCGGGTAAATGGGTGAGCAATCTGACAGAAGCAGAAGGAGGGGGGATGGTATCAGGGGTTTCTGGGGGGAGGAGGAAATGGGGAAAGGGGATAACATCTGAAATGTAAATAAAATATCCAAGAAAAGAAAAAAAGAAAAAAAAATGTGCTTAGCCTACTGAGGCTTCTTCACTGTTGCTGCAGAAAATTAGCAACAGTTAGCCAAAGGGAGCAAAAGCAAGATTATAAGAGGGAGTGAACTTCGAAACCCTGACACAATAAGTAGACAATACTTAACGCTGCTATTTAAAGTGAAAGCGTGCTTTATTTTTCTCTCCCTTCCTACAAATCATGTTTGTGAGTTTTCCTTAAAACTCTTTCTCAGCATTGGCTGTTCATGGGAACCAGCAAGGGAATGTTAAGAAGACAGTAAGACACAAATCTCATCCCCAGAGACTCATTTAATTGACATGGAGAGCCAATGGACAGTCAAAGATTTGCGAAGCTACCCAGGTGATTAGAAAGTGCACCCAAGGCTAAAAAGCTGCTGCACTTTGGTATTGCCCTGATAGAATTCTAGTTTAGGATTAAACTAATGTTTGTAAACTATGCTCCATTCCAGGACTCAACCTTGAGATTAAGCAACTTGAACCAACTGGAGCCTGTTGTATTTTACAATTAAATCAGTTTAGAGGATACATAAAACATTGTTTGACAATCTTAAACCATGTCATTAATGGCTCACTTTTCTTCCATTCAAATCAATGTTTGCCTTGGACATGACTCCATTCTAAGACTACATATGCCCTAAGAGTTCAAAGTGAAGGCAGCGAGTCTGGACTACACTGTTCCTAAGTGAAAATCCTAAAGGAAGAGTAAGGATGTCTTTCTAAACTCTGATTAGAGATCCCAGAGAGTTTCATTTGGGTCAGTAGATGTTCCATCTACAGAGAAACGGAACACTTAACAGAACAAGGTACCCCCTAGGCATCCAGGCCCGGTGGCTCACTAGAAGACTGAAATCCGTTCCATAGAGCAAGTTTTTAAACTTGAAAAAAAAAATGTAAGTAGAAAAAAAAAACATGAAAAACATGTGGTTCCTTATATCTTGATGTTGTAGTAGTAAGAACAATTAGCTGCAGAAAATTTGAGACTATAGATAAAGAGAAAAGTATCTTGCAACTCTATTGACTCCAAAGATAGGAATTAGGCTCAAGCAATGTTAAAAAAAAACAAACAAACAAAAACAAAACAAAACAAAACAAAACAAAAAAAAAAAACCCAGCATGGTCCAAACATGAGAAAGTCCAATTAATTTAAGAATATAAACATCTTATATTAAAAACTACTTATGCTAAGTAAACATGAAAGGGATCAGTTGATATGATTAATGAAGTTGAAAAGAAGAGAAAATGAGGACGGAGAGTATTTTCTGTGAAGACATCTATCTATGAAGTCATTAAGAATACCAGCATTTACCTTTTTCATCTGGTTCTTTACCATGAGATATAGCAGTCTCTGAGGTTGTTTCAGTCCTTAAAAATCTAAAGACTGCATCAATTTTGAATATGGGAATTAAGCTGTTGTAATAATGCTTAAATACTGGTTGTAACCTATTTTGGATGGTAAGATGGCTTAGGTGAAAATACAGTTTTGTACAAGTGCATATAGGCATACTTTAGAAGAAATGTCTCCAAGAATATGATCAATTTTCAGTTTCTTCCTCAAAAGGAGAGAAGAAATATTTAAACGGGACTTTTTAATTTTAGCAACCTGGTGTCCAGATGTTTGGTTCTATTTGTGACATGTGGCTGTTTGTCTTGACTCAGCACATGTACCTGTTAAAATTAGATATATGGATCTAAACCATCACTTCAGCAAGTGGTAATAAGTCATATAAATAAAAATAAAATGGATCATTGTGTTTTCTCACTGGTTTCCTTAAATAGTTTCTTTATGTTGCATAAGTTCTTCCAATCTCCATCTCTCTTTTTTTAATCTAGGGGTATGTTTTGGGATAGTCCAAGTAATGAAGTGATGTAATCTTATCAAGGGGCATGCTGGGAATTCTAGAGCAATTTTCATCAGCTTTGTACAAAGCAACTCCATGAACAACAGAAGCAACATTTACATGCCAAGCATGTAAATCTGCCTACTTAACAGGCATTTAAAAGTGCATTAAACATACGGCAACTCTATTCTGTAACTTGACTCATGGTTCACTGAACACTTCTCATATACAAACAATAGTCTAAAGGGGAATCCACAGATGTCAAAACTTCCAATAGACCTCACTCAGTAAAATTCAGTTCTTACAGAACAATACTGATGATGTCCCAAGTATAGAGACAGCTGGCTTACGTTCTTATGTCAATTTAATAGGTATGCTTTAGTGACCTAGCATGTAGATTGTGCTACATCTTCAAGTACCCATCCAAAGAGCTCAGTGGAAGCTGAAATACATATGCTTTATTCACTAAGTCCTTCATCTCCATTCATAACAAAACAAGCCCTTTTCAGAAGGATGTACATGCATTCTCTGCCATGTTATATGAGGATCTTTGAGTTATGTTGCAAAACCATAACTAGAAAATCAAGTAATAGGATTTAATTATAAGGAAAATCTTTCAAAGCTAACCCACACATATATGTAGTGCACATATATGTATATGCATATTTCTAAATACATAGGCGCAACCCGTTCAGTTTGTATAATCTTACTTAAATGTGTTTTTTAGGTCTGACCATTTGGTATTGAACAACCAAGAACCCAGGAATTTGAAAACAAGCAAGGAGGGGTTAGAGTGAGGAAAGGGAGTTGAAAAATGATATCATTATAACTTCAAAAAATTAAGGAAATAATTTTAAAGGGGATAAAATGTTTTATTTAACAAACAGTAACCAGTTCTCTTAACTCTCTGCTAGCTGTCCTCCCAGTTTCCAACACAGCTCCTTCAACTGTTCTCACTGTTCCTCCCTCAGTTCCCCAGCAGTGTGATTAAACACCCGCTTGTCCCAGTTTTCTCAATATTTGCAACTCTAAACTCTAACAAATGTTGTAGCCTGTCTTCTCAGCTCAGCTTCTGCAGGCTCAACTGTCTCCTAACAATATCTTGTACACCAATTGCTTTCTCTTCTCACTCTGCTAGTCTAATACTTTTTCAGCCTCAGTGGTTTTTTATATCCTATCCTGTTTCCAGAAATCCAAGAGGCATGTTAACACCTAAGGTCATAGGGTCAAGCAGTTCTAACAGCTAAGAATTCATAAAGGACCAGCTGACTAACAACTGGGGATCCTTTAAAGTGCTAGGTACACAAGATAAATCATACTACATTTCCCTCCATTTCTTTTTAGAGACTAATAATGCAGTTCTGGGAATTCCCTGTATGCATGGTATTGGTATGCTTTTGCTTTTTCACTCTTTCTAATGTCTTTTTCAGGGTTCCCAGGTCTCTGATGTGATCTTTTTGTCTCTCAGGAACACATCTACAACTGAGATAGGAACCAAACAGCAATGCTTTTCTTTCCTATAACTTAGATACAGCTTCCTGAACTTTTTATACTTCTGGACTATCTTACCTTCTAGCACCTTGTCTTTTGGAATTCCTCACCGAAGTCTCTTAATCTTTGCCCCCAGTTCTATGAACCTTTGGCTTGCAGCTCTGACTTGGGCTTACAGAATGTAATATTCAGCATAGTCTGTCTTAATGTCCTGCTCATAGGCGTGACAGTGGTTAGATACTGAACATTTCTTACCCAGGCTCTTCTGGCTGGCATGGGAAGGCAGTGACTAGTCAGACTCTCTTTTTGTTCTTTTGGACCAGTGGCCAAGGTTTTCAGATCTCCCTATCTCAACTCTGAGCTTTATTAGTTTTGATGGTATCCACAGCTTTTTGTTTCCTGTGGAAATATAAACAACTTGGAGCCTCCAACATAAAACACCCTTAACTTCCATTCTGATGTGAACACATCCTTCTAGTATATAGGCTAATTTAATTCCACATTTTTTGTTGTAGACGTTGATGTTTGTTTTTCTTTTGTTTTATTATAACTCAGTGTGTCTCAGCTGCTGTTGTTCCTTTCTCATTAATGACCAGAAAAATTAATGTTAACAGAACACTATTCAATCTATTCCTTTATTCTTCCTTTTTATAAGCATTTCCTTTATGGTACAATTAGATATAACAAATGCAGGGGAATTCCATGGGCTGGTAGACTCTTCTACATGTTAAGCCACCAGTTGCTCTTATACTAGCTGCTCGAGTGCCTGTAATTTTGCCTTAGTTAAGGGGCCACTGATCTACCCATAGAGGTTTGTTATGTCAACCGTTTCCAGGGTAGAGCCATTAGCATAAATCCATCAGTGTCCTCCCATTTATAAGTTTGGTTCTCTTAATTCCCTCCTCCAAGTTTCCAGCCCAGCCCCTTCAATTTTTTCTTCCAAACTGCTCACTCAGCTCCCCACTAGTTTGCTTAAACTGCCTTCTCCCAGATTCTAGCCTAGCTCCTTCAAACATTTAATCAAAAAGGCTAATTTAGGAATAAGATATTCAACTAAAGATAATCTGAACATCATTAATATTAGGGACAGAAAATAAAGTTTGGAGTAAAACATATGTGAGTTTAAACTGCTTCCTCCTATTTCTTTAATAAATTGATGAACTGTTCAGATTCCTATTTGTCTCATGCTGTGTAAGAATCCTTCCTGGGAAGACTGTAGTTCAAATGAAATGGGACAGTTTATAACATCAACAAAAGGAAGTTTCCTTCATTCACCTTCTAATGCAGTAAGTCATCAGAATGGCCTTTTTAGGTTTTGTAAACTTGACTTTCAGGGAAGCATAATAGGTATTTTACTGAGACTTATGTCTGGTTGGTCGCTAGAAGTTAGTAACATTAACTGTTTCAGTACCCCATAATTCTGACTTTTTGATACAGAACAACTTGCCACCTCACAGTGACTGTTCCAGGGAGAATTTGGATGCACTCATATTTACATATATATATACATATATATATATATACATATATATATGCATTTCCCTCTATCTTCATATTCATATATTTGCACTATAACATACATATACATTTCCTGATTATTTTCTAAACTATTTCATAACTTTCTTCTCATTGTTTTTTCTACTTAAAACTCTATACCTAATAGTTCTTAGGTATAGTTAAAATATCAATCCTGCTGTTAAGTCTTTCATAATTAACTTCAAAGGGATTTTATCTTTCTTAAGTTGGAGAAACATTTTATTGTGTAACTATTTGTTTAGAGTAGACAGTAAGACCAGAAGGCCATATTTAAGCTTTTTATGTTCTGTTTTATACTTATAAATTCAATCAACTATAGATAAAAAAATATTTGACATAACAGGTTTTTAGTGTACTGAATATTTATTGAAATACTTTGTCATTATTACCAAGAAATGTAAATTAAAAACTCTTTAAATTATTTTAGATATTATTCTCTAGTTGATTTAAAATATATGAAGAAATACAAATAGCTTATATGAAAATATTACAACATTTTATAAAAGATACTTCAACATTCTCCAATTCTGGTATGGAGAAGATCTGAAAAACAATTTCTCATGAATCCTGAGGTCTAACTATAATAGTGTCTTACTTATTATCCATTTTTTCAGTGATTACCTCCATAAGGTTGAAGAGATAAAATCTTGATTAACATTTGTGAAATAGTTTTGGATCTGCCAGTGTCTGTCAACTAGAGGTATATTTAAATACCTCAACAACTTCAAGATGGACTTTTTGTAATGGAGAGCTAATACATATGAATTTACTATTTTAACCTAAGAGAGAGATACTGGACCTTTATCTCACTCTTCTTCAGTTTAGTCCTTGTCATTCGCAGTTGAAATAAACAATTATGTTGCTTATTTGTTTAGAGATAACAGCTTTGTAAAACATCCATACAATTATAAAGAAAGTGAAGCATGTGTTTCTGCTTTCCCTTGATGTGTGTGCATTGCAAAGATCATCTGGTACCAAATAAGAGAAAAGACGTAATTGAGCTGAGCCCTGTATCTCCAGTCTTATCCATGCAATAAGCTTCTCATCATAATGGTGGAGAGAGGGAAGAAGAGGAATATTCTTATTCCTTTACTATTGAAATGATTTAAATAGAAAGTCTTTCTCATTTCAACATTTAAAGAATGGAAAAAAATGCTGTTTCTTTATACCTCATCTACTGATATTAAAAATTATGTCCCAAGATCATAACTATCCTTTAGAAAGGATGAGATCTGAAGTTACAGAAAACAGTCTTCTGTAGTTAAAGATAATCTCTGCAGTCTTTATTTCTCTTTGAGGACATTGCTACTTTCAAACACAAATTTGCAAATTGGGTATTTTCTTTCAACAGATAGAGGCAACTTTGGTTTGTCTCTTGAAATGCCTGAAGTTATTTCTTTTAGAATGTATTAGCCTCAAATTTTTCTCATAGAAATTATGCCCTCAAAAAAATGGTAAATCAATACAATATTTTCTCCTTTATCTTTTGATCCCTAAGGAGAAAAATTTTTCCCCAAATACACAGTAAAAACAATCTTTTCTATTTACATTGAGGAAGAAAAATGCATAACATGATAATTCAGCAAAATAAAACTATGTTTTCTCATGGTTATAAACCTAACTGAATACAGACTATTTATTATGTTTAAAAACCTCTGTTAATCATTTAATTAAAACATTTCTAAAGTTAGTTTAAAAATGAAAGATAATGCATAATTCTTACTATTCAAGGAGAGTGGGCTCTAAGATAACCTCCAATTTCCTGACCTCCACCATGGACTTCCCAATCTAAGAATATTCAAATTCATACAAAATATGGCACAGAATTTGCATAAGAGCTGCATATATACATGTATTTTAAATGATCAGTAGATTGTTTATTCGAATATTACAAGAATGAAATATAAATATAGCATAACTAGTACTATACTGTTTAGAGAATAATGAGAAAATCTATATACTCGATATAAATTAATTTTTCATTTTCTTGGATCTTTTTGATACAGCACTCATTGAATTTGTAGGTACAGATCTCTTAGGTATGAATATATAACTACTTTCCAGAAATAATATTTTACTGAAAGCTAAATGTCAAAACAAGTTATCAAGATCATTGGCCACAATACCTAATTAAATGAATTTTATTGACTTAGTATATATCTATTACTAATCTACACTAGACATTTGTTATACCCAACAGGGAGTCATGCCAATAATTAGTAACTGAATATATTTAGACTCTATAATGTATGCTGTTAGGTGCTGAACCACGGAAAGCTGTTGTATAAAAAAGGATTATAAGACATATTATGGTAAACGATTATAGAAAGTCACAGACAAGACACAGATAACATAAGGGCAGGCACAACATATGCTTAACCATTCTATGTAGAGTCTGGGGTATTAAGAATATAAAACCCTTAAAGTAGATAATTGAGTGTTGGGTTTAAAAATATGCACAGGCAAATACAGGCTCCATGTAGCCAAACGTTCAACACAGAGAGGTGAGGAAGGATGTTCTGCATGAACTGGCAAAGCACAGCAGCCAGGAAACAGAATTAGGCAAAACTCATAGAGAAGTATGTCAATACTATCCTTTGCTAAATGACTCTGAACTGTGAGCTAATATTCAGAGAGAATTCTGGAAAAAATGCTTAATTATTACAAGTTGTCCAAAACCTCATTATTAGAAGATTCTTCAAAGCTTTAGCACTAAGACCAAATTTATCCTTATTAAAGGTAACAATTCTCATTTTTACTTCTCTGGAACTCAATTACCAAGAAGGATATGGTCATTATTCTGTGTTACAAAATGAGAAAACAATGTAGAAGATGGTCCCCAGAGTCATAAGTTCAGGCCTCTCTTACATAGCCTTTTACTATCCCCACAAACTCTAACCTAGTTCCCGCTGACAGACTGAGCAAAAGAACTACAAATTTACTTGGATAATTTAGGACAGGGAGATGTGATTGCTATAAATTACTTGAGCTCTTTCAAAATCTCTCAAAAATCAAATATTTTTACTCCTTCTTTTTTCTTAATCTTAGTGATTTTAAACAAGCTTGTACATTTCTTTTTAAAGAGAATAATTAACATGGACCCATGCATGGAGGAATCAAATTATATAGTTGACAAAATCTGAAGCTTAAATCCTTGCTAAGTGACACTGTGGCACTAGGGACAATTAATTAATGCATTTTAGAGTGAAAGGAGTCAGATGTATCAGGTCTGAATTGAGCCTTACAATCCACAATAAATTCCATTTCTTTTATGACTACATTTCTGAAATGTAAAGTTATTCAAAATCACATAAACATAACCTAAAGCAGTAAGTAAACTTTTAAACATTTTAAATAGATTAAATTTTTAAATTGCTGACTTTTGGTAGCAAACTACTATAGTTTGAATTTTAAATTATACTCAAAGGCCAATAAGTTAAAAAGTTTTGGTTCTCCAAGGTAATGCTGTTGGAAGGTGGTGGAACCTGGAGAAGAATGAAGCATTATGGGTGGTCCTTAGGGCACTGGGGCATACCCTTCAAGGGAAAAACAGACTTTGGAGTTTGTTCCACCATGCACCACACCATTACCATCAACAACCCAACCAGAAGCCCAAAGAAACTAGTCTATTTGGCCATGTTTGACAAGAACCCCTCAAATTAAAACTGTGAGCCAAGCTCAAATACAGCTTTCTTCATTTCATGTTCATCATATCATGAACATAATAGTGGAAATTGACTAACAAATTCCTTTTAGATACATTGTGCAAATTTAAATCATTCCTCCATTCTGGCTATAATCATTTGGGGTTGGAAAATATAAAAATGGATCCATTAAGTGGTTTCAGTAGCCCTAATAGACATTCTTAAAATACCCCAAAAACTGACCAGTGCCAAAGCAGTCTTTCTAAATAGGACATTGTGCAGTATTTTTAAACTAAAATTAGATAATTGTCAGTGGATTAAGCTTACTAACAACTGAAAATACTTGTCTACAGACTTAAAATAAAAATGTATTTTTCTAGATTAACTTGCATGGATTAGATAAACTGATATACTATAATAAATTTTCACTATTTAAATGATAATGAATACTGAGCATAGAAAACGTTACATTGTAATATATGATTTTTGTTCCACTTTTATTTTCAAATCAAATAAAAAAAATTGTACTTTTTAAATACATGTTTGGTTGTGTCAAGCCAGCTGACCTTTGTGTGATGAGCACTTGTGACAGTAGAAAATTATTACACACCCTGACACCATTGATATCAGGGCACCTCTAAAGCCCTCTAGATAAATTCAGGAGTTTGAATCATTCAATAATTCCCACTAGAGTTAAGTATAAATAATAATCTTGCTCCTTCTGACTTTAGGTATATCTTTAAATATTTTAAGGCAATTAAGATGTTTTCTCCTAGTCCTTCAGATGACTGAATCCAAATAGTTACAATGTTTTTCATATAATCTATGTTTTAGATCCTCTAGCTAACCAGGACACACAGTTGAGATATCATCAAAGCAGAGATTCATGTTTTAATAAAAATTGCCAGTGTCTGCTTTGAGAACTGTGAATGATCCTATATGAGGAGATTGATGTCACATAATTCCTTCTATCTCCTAAAGAAAAATAGCCAGTTACTCTGTATTCTGTTAGGTATATTATTCTTTCTAGTAGCTTATGTACAAAGTTCATATCCTACCACCATATTTTTACATACAATTTTCAATTTAGTAATATATGTTTTCAAGTTTCTGCCTTGTTTACAGATATGAACAAATATTTTTATGGTGAATTATGTTGCTACTACTTTCCCCAAGATTTCTCAAGAAATCTCTTGATAATCCTAAGGGAGTCAATGTTATGAGATAGAAAGAAAAACAGGCTGTGAAATGGTGACACACTGGTTTAGACAAAATGAACAAAATAAGAACTGGAAGAAAGTATCTCCTTTGTCAAAGAACTTGGTTGGGGGTCAGTACAACAAATGGTGACAATAGCATGCCAAATAAACCATGAAGCTATCACCCACTTCTCTCCTTTCATCTCTTTACTACTGGAGCAAAATGATATCTTTATTTCATCCTCCCTGTCTGTACCCTCAATTGAAACTTCAGTGTCTTCTCACAGGACTATCCCCATTTTTCTTAAAAAAAAAAAATAATTAAAAGTTTAATGTTTCTTTGAAATTAATGATGGACAATAAACGGCTTCTTAACATTTCCTTTTAAATTGTGATATTTTCATTAGTGTCTTCTTGGCCTAACCATGTTACAAAAGATGCAGAGAGTTCTTTGGAAGTGATCCAAATGAAATAAATACATATACTTAAAGACGTTTTATTTAGACCTAGAGGTTTATTTATATGTGTCTCCACAAATTCTAAGCTGTATTGATCTATGCACTAGCCAGGATAAAACAAATCAAGATAGAAATCTTACCACTTAAAAATAATTCTCTCATGAGAATCAAGCACAACTAAAATATCCCTAAAAGCTTCTTCATCCAAATGTATGACAAATATAACCACTATAAACGCAGGGTGCAGTGTATTTCAGAAAAGAATTGAAAAAGCACCTGAGAGGACAAGTCAAGGTCTTTCTTTGTGCTCAGCAGGCTTCTAAAATGCACTTGAAATATTTTTAAATTAATTAAGTACATTATATCTTCATTATTAAAATTTCTATTAAATTCTTCTTAAGTACCCTTAAGATATTGCATATGGAATTTATTTTTGTTAAGATTATTTGTATGCATAGGTACACATGCAAGTACACACAAACAAGGGCATGGGTTTGCCTTCCACAGAATGCACATGAAAGTCAAACGACAACTCAACCCATGGGAGTTGGTTCTCTTCTTCCACGATGGGGATCCTAAGGCTTAAACTCAGGCTGTTAGGCTCTAAAAGAAGCACCTTTGTTAAGTTATCTAGCTAGTACCCAAATAGATAGTGATTGATTGGTAGGGTATAATTGATAACTATGTTAGAAAATTTTCTTGAGCTGTAACAAGGAACAGAGGGAAAGCATAGTATCAGACAATACATTCTTCTGAGATCTTATAACTTCCTTAATTAAAAAATAATTTCATACAGGTATATGTACTATCAGCTTCATTTTCAATTAAATAAAGGTAGCAATATCCAAGTCCAAATGTAGCATGGTCTAGACAACAAACACATAAATTTTTGTTGTGTTTCCTTTCTGTAACACACATGGCTAATAATTAGCCGCAAGTTTCAGAATTTATAACCAGCCATGAATCACCATTGTCACCTTCAAAAAAGATTTATAGGTACTTTACAGAGAACTCTTGTTAACTAGCATTTCCTTCTATCTCCAGCTAACTCTTTTCTTAATAACTGGTGGGAGGTGGCTCTGAAATCCACTGTCAATAACAAAAGCATTTGACTCATTTCCAGTGTACTGCCATTGGGAGCTATTTCCCCATGAATCAGCCTTTCCAGATACTGAAATAAACGTTCAGAAGGATGTACATCCTTATTAATATCCCTGATAAAAAATTTAAGAAGGAGATACTTTGAACTATGAATCAAAATGAGATCAGTATCCTGAGTCAACTTTGTTGACAATTTGCAGTCTTCAGAGTCAGGCACACATGCTCCACAAGTCAGAATTTCTACAACTTGGAAAAATGACAGTGACAGGTGGATATTGGCTACATTTATAGAAGGGTTATGACAGGCAGTAATAATGAGAAACTATTGAGAAGGATGCTCAGTGTTCCCTACATGTCACCAACCCTTCTGATTCTTTAACTCCTCTGTGCCTTCATGCTGATTAAAACTCCTCATAAATGTGCTCAAAAACAGTGCGATGGTAGCCTTCAGGAGACTCTTAAAATGGCAGCAGCATGTCTGGAAATAACTAGCCTATTCTTTATCTTACTGAACCCCTGGAGACAATATAGATCACTTTTGAAAGCTTTTACAGAAGAAAAGGAACAGTCACAAGATGGGAGAAGATACCTGTGGTGAAGGAACAAATGATAAACTGAGAAACATCAGGGAAAGATGCCTGGAGAGGTATCAGCACACCAGAAACTATAATGCTCACAAGAAGTTGGTCTTTCATTATTGTAACAGGCTGAGGAAATTCTGCTGTTAGCATCTGTTTATGACTGTGGGAAACAGAGAAGAATAATTTCTGCCAAATTCAGATGCCATTCGTAGTCAATGATCCTAATTTTGAAAGTTAAAATCTTTTCCTCTTGGAAAAGAAAAATAGAAATATTAAACCCAGAGGTGCAATTAACTTCAATGTGGTATGCAGTCTTTTTTTTTTTTAACAAAATTCTTTTTCCCTTTCCTACTTTGCTTAGTCATCTCCTGACCTTCTCCCTGTCTTTCTTTTGCTTAGTTCTGTTCTAAAACTGAGAGTTACCAAGTATTTCAGCAGTACTATTTATTGTCTGTATAATAAGGTATATTGTCTGTCACTTAATTGTAAGAAAAAATGCAACTGACCAAGATACCACCTAACCATCAGTACTAAAATATAAATAAATGCTAGGCATAACATGGGGATGTTGAAGGGAAGGTTAAGCAAGAAATACTCATTGGAGTCGACATCCTGAAGTATACATTCAGAAGAGCCTGAGTTATTTCTAAGAGGCAATAAGGCAATTTTTTAAAAAGAGTTTTGAGGCAATGTATGATATAAAAGATGGAGCTCAAGTATCAGATAAGAAAACCTTTTGGCTAACAAAGTGTTGATAAGGTGTTGACAGGTAAAATGATGGCCAGAATGTGGCCAAGTTAAAAATAAAGTCACGCAATGAATAATAAAAACCTAAGGGCTTTGGCCTTTAGATACTTTATAGTAACTTTTTAGTGAATACAACATAGGAAAGCACTTCTTGTTCTGGGATTGTTTTTAAACACTACCTTTTAGAAATCCATTTATCCTCGGGCTTTTCTCACATGTTTTTTAGATTCGTGTTTATAAAGTTTCCAATGGTAAAAAAAAAAAAAAAAAAATGTTTATAATCTGTGTTCCACCAACTAATTATAGGAACCATTAGCTGGAATTAACCTTAGCTTGTGGTAGCATGTGTAATTAAGATCTAAAGTCACGGAAATCCCAGCAGTATCCATTGTTAAAAATTCTAGAAAAAGACAGGAGATCAGAAGTTCATTCAATGATCTATCAACATCTTTTAAGCACATCACTAGTAGAATGAATCAGCCTGAGTAACTTAGGAGAACAGCACACCGATTATTTCTAGCATCCATGGCACAACCCTTAATGACAATTAACACAGTCTTTGCATGAGTCCCACCATGTCTTCTTTACAGTCTACTCAATGGCAGAATTGACTGGATATTTTAATGTGATATCTCGAGATCAATGTTAGGGAGTGCCAAAATGTAATCTAATACTTAGCCACATGATCTTCTCATCACACATTAGCTCTTTCAGTAAGCCAGGATTTCATGAGTAATTTCAGTAAGCCTGGCATTTATATCTTCCCCAGTCTTGAAATATCAAAGTCATATTTATAAAGCAACAATGAAGTTGTTGTAGCTCTGAAATTTTGACTACTTTGAATTTATCCTACTCAATTTTCTCCTTTTCCTAAGGCTGGAGCATTTATCTAACTACTGCCATTTGATCAGGTTCAAAATATTTCCAGGCATTATATTCTCAGAAGTTCTATGCACAGACTATGCACAATTTTCACTGTTTTATCTTTCTATATATTCCTACAAAGAGATAATAAAACCCATAATGTCATGAATACTGTTTTACCCAATACATCATGGTAGTCTTGTAGAGTGGTTTGAGTATAGCATAAGACTCATTATTTTGCAGTACTATGGTCTAAACCAAGGACCTAAGACATACTAAATAACTCTACTACAGAGTTACACAATCAACCCTTTGACTTACAACAGAAGGCCACAATGTATTTTAGTCTTGTCTTGAACTTTCTAAATAATCCAGGTAGACCTTTGAGTCATGATCTTCCTGCTGCCTCTCACTGGTGGGATTATAGTTATCTGCCTGCTCACCCAGGAAACCATAATAATAATAATAACCAAAATGATAAGTACAGGCTACAATTATTAGAAAAATATCTGTTTCCAGCCTTTTAAAAATTAACTAGGTTACTCGGAAATGAAAGGTTTCTTTTTTAATTTGGAAGAAAAAGGTTATGGAAAACTCCAGAAATTCAAAATACTATCTCCAAGTTTTTACTGCAACTTAATTCTTACTGTCCACAGTCTCATGTCTACATTCTGATGTGCCTAGTCTCATCACAGACTCTTCTTCAAATGACATTGCTGTGAGGGTGAAGTTAGCTTTCTATTCAAGTATGGAAATGCCACTATCATTTTCTCATTTACTTGTCAACATTTTTTAATCAAATGCTCATTATTCGTTGAGCAATTAAACTTCTTGAAATGACCTGAATACATAAAACCCCTGTCAAAAACAAAGTTTTTGTGTTAATAACAGCCTTTGTGTACCACATTGGCCTTTGTTTTGAAAAATGACATGACCAATACTGGGGTCCTTACATAATGAACTTTTGAAAACTTTACTAAGAGATGTGAATAAATATAGTGGTATAAAGTGTTAGTCACTATTCTTATCTAAGCATATAATTATGAAAGACTTTCTTAGATTTAGACATTTATGTATCTTATAGTTCTGAGATGGTTTGGCTTTTTGGCTAGAAACTATCATGTATGTAAAATTTTTGTTTATTGTTTATTGTTTTCAAGACTTGTTTAATGTGTCAGAAGTCATAATTTTGAGCTCAGTTTACCAGTGCACAAGAATTGAATAACCAGCTATCATGCACGAAGCAAATCACATTCAGGAATTGCAATTGCCACTAAAATAGAATCCCCAAAGGATCTACAGATTGTCTGTTTCACAGGCAAGAATTTATAATATGTTCAAACACTGAACACATGAACTTTCACACCAAGACTGTTTAAATTTCATCTGTCACCACGATCCACCAAGGTTCAAGCAGTTTCTTGGAAGAAATGCCTGAATGAACACAAGAGGGAGAGTCAGGAAAAGTGCTGAGAGGTGGTTTTATGACATAGGAATGTTGTTTTATGTTGTCAGATACATAAACTTACAGCAGCTGAGGTTACTTGCATAAGATATGCCCATGATCAATCCAACCAAAACCCAGCAAAGATGAAGTAAAGGATCTTGTACCCCCAAACTTAGTGAGGAGCTATCTACAGGTGATATTTGCTGAGGGAAAGAGTATTATTCTCTAGTTTAGAATGGTAGAATTTCCATACTTTGTTAATAGCCCCACACTCAGGCACATATGTACATATACACAATACTAACTGGGTTTATCGACTTATTTTTAAAGATGAAATCAAGAGAGAGAGAGAGAGATTTCTTAGTATTCTGTGTAAAATAGCATAACACTTTCTATTCTCATGTCCATCTTTTGGTCACACTATTTATTTATTGAACACAGTTTTCTTCATTATCTTAAGCAAAACAAAGAAGTCTTTTTTGATAGATTTTAAATATTTGTTTTTCTTCTCTTTCCCTCGAAATTCATTATTTACAAACTGAACACTGATTATGTTATATAATTGACCCCTGATGCATATTTTAATGTCATTTAATTAGTTATCTATCTACTTGATAATAATAAACAATTTTGATAAATTAAAACATATAATTTTGTACATAGGACAGTCAACAGCCTATGAAAAGAAAATCATCAAAAATAGAAATAATAAAGACATCAATAGAAATTATGAATTATTAAAAATTCAAAGTACTTCAAAATATTTCAATATTTGATTGGAAATATTTAAGAAAATGTTTCAGTGAAAAATTAAAAATATAAGCAATATGAAAGTAAAGGTAAGGAAATAAGAGATCAAGCCCTGAATTAAAATACTTGACTATTGGAATTTTCTAAAGTAATAAAGGAATTAGAAAATAAAAGGTACCATGCAAGAATAATTCCAAAACTGAAAAGCTACTAAATTTTCTAAAACTAAATGAGAAAAACAAAAAGAACAAGTCTACCACAATTCTTCCTTGCATAATTTCAAAAGCTAAAGGTACAGGTATATTCTTATGTTATTATGCCTCAAAATATAAAATATAACCAATATATGCCATGGACTATATACATTTATGACGAATGAATGTATGAATACTTAGCAAGACTATACAAACTTGAATGAGTGTGTTAATTCTCAATGATATTAATTATCTGTAGAAAAAGACAAGGTAATATAATTTTTAAAATATAAAGGAAGTATAAGTAACTTGCATAAATTTTAATTTAAAAAATACTTTAGACAAATCCAATCTAAAAAAGATATAAAGATTCTGGAGTTGGGGTATACATATAATGATCAACATATCACTCCATTCATGCTTTGATGTGTAAAATATTTTCTACCTTAATACAAAGAGATTACAGTGGCAAAAATAAAAATAAGCCACTTAAAAATTTCAGGAAGGTAAATGATAACAGTACTTCAGTTGTTGGAGAAAAATCTCCATGCTTATTATTAATGAAAGAAAATTCATAAGATTGAGGGTATGTGACTATTGAAAAATATTTGAAAATACTTATTAAATATATATATGGAAGTATATTCATGCCTATAGAATGTTATGTAAAAACAACTTTACAAAATTGTCATCTTGGAGGCTTACTGCTGAATAACTTCACCCTTTCTAGTTCTTTCTGAATTCTTGCATGTCTGGTCCAAGTTAGCTCTGGTGGACCAAACTCCTCTCTGTGCTGACTGATTCAGTCTGTCATCTCTAGGCTTCTGGCTGAAATGCTCTGCTTGGCTTCATATTAACTTTGGCAATATGTTCTAATCTTCTAGTTCAAACACATCCTCTGGCCCATTCTGTATTTACCTGTCTAGCTTATTCTCTCTGTACCCTATATCTCTAAAATTGTCTATGTAAAAATGCCTCAGAACTCCTTAAACTGAACTGCCATGAACTCCATTCCACACCCCTGCCTCTCATGTACTGATTAGAACTAACATGCTTCTGTCTCCTGAGTGCTGGTATTAAAGGCATGTACCACCACACCTCAACTTAAACTTTTCTTTACTTGAAATTTGCTCTATACCAGGCTTGCCTTGAACTCAGAGACTTGCTTGCCAGTGTATCCTGTGGTTAAAGGCATGTCTGTATTCTACCCAGATAACACAGACCTGGAAGGTCTTTGAATGTGATCCCTTGCCAGAACAGCCATGTTGCCAGGTTAATAATTCTGTGTAAGAGGAATTAACTTTCCATCACAACACATATCTTAGAAAAACAGCTTGAAAAGAGAGAATGTTTATTTTGAGCCATAGCTTTTGAGGTTTAAGTTCAATTGTTTAGCTCCAGTGCTTCTCAAGTTATGATATGATAGCCTTTCATGGTGGGTAGTTAGTGCAAAGCTGCATACTATATGGTCAGGATGCAGAAATGTAAAAAAGGAACCAGTGTATCTTCAAGTCATGCCCACAATAATTCAATGTTTCAACCTCTATCACTTACCAATACCATCATCTTGGGTACTAATTCTTTAATGCCCCCTTTATTTCCAAGTCAATCTACAGAAAATGCAATAGCCAGTCCATTCCACTTTGTCAATTTCAAAACCTCCTTGGATTTCTATCATGCTGTAATTTCCTCTATAGTTGTTTATCAGTTATTAATTCTGAAAAAATTGTAGTAAAAAGGGAAGTTCACAAATTAGCTCTTCACAGACTAGCATGTGCTCAGATCTCTATGGACTTTACAAAGCATTCACCCAACGCTAGTGGAATTCTTTTGTTCTCGAAGTAAACTATAGCTATTAAGCAAATGTTTCCTAAATTTATTTTGGCATAAGACTTTTTAGCTGTAGGATTAAAACTGGAATATGATGAAGAAATACCCATACATTCTACAAAAAATATGGCCTTCAATCAAGAAGTATATGCATCTAAAATATTAATTAATATAAAAATGCAAAAAAGAACGTTAGACTCAAAATTGTTCACCTATTCTTAAGGAAGCAATGAATGATGTATTTTGCATAATGAAAGAAGAAATGAGATAAGAAAAAGACATGAGAAATGTTCAATAGAAATTACTCTTGACGTGTAGTTTAAAAACTTGAACTACTGCAGTCGGGGAGAAGAACTCTAGTTGAACTGACATCAATTCCAACTTAAATAGCCCTAGAAAGCTATGGAGTTATTGAATAAAGACTTAAATAGTATTTCCTGCCTTATAATAGGGAAGACAAATTGACTTCAACACTATCTAGACAAAGGGTAGCAAATTGTAAATTATAAAAAAAAAAATACTAGAGCATAGTAGAAAGAAAGATAAGTCAATGTTATCAATCTGTTTGTGTTTGTCTTATTTGTCTCTTACCAATAATCCATAGTAGGTTCACTATGCTCTCAAGAAGGACGAACTTGACCTATGACAAAGGGCTATGTTGACCTTTACAATCACATTTTACAGGCTCTCCAGAATTAATAACGGATAAACAGCTATATATACAGCATGATGGAAACCCAAGGAAGTTTTGAAATTGACAAAGTGAAATGGACTGGCTATTGCATTTTCTGTAGATTGGATCTGAAATTAAAAGGTTATTAAAGACTTAGTACCCAAGATGGTGGTATTAAAAAGTGATAGAGATTGAAAAGTTATTTTATTTGACTCTTACCAATAATTCATAGTAAGCTCACTATGCTCTCAAGAAGGATGAACTTGACCTATGACAAAGGGCTTTTATTGACCTTACAATCACATTCCCAAACTCTCTAATAACTATCACTTAGTAGGAAATTTACACATGGAAAGCAGTGGGGGGAAATTATAAGATTGCAAAAGTCAAATCCCTAGGGAAATATAGGTCAGAGCTTGTCTAAACAGTATTCTATCTAGAGTTTAAAATAGCTGGGGTGAATATTAAGATCGTCATCTTGGACAGGTACAAGAAACTGGGCATCTTACCTAAGAGGGATACAGTTATGATTAGTCATGTATCATATCCACTTCTACTTATCAAAGGCATAAGCTGTAAGGGAGTAGTTCAGAAGAAAAGTTGTAAGAACCAGAGAATCAGGGATTCTGCTGTGAGACTGTCTCCCAGTAATGTCAGAAGCCATACCCATAATGTCTCACCAACATGACTGACAAAACATGAGCTGAACAGAAACAACACCTATGCAAAACTAGATGAAAGTCCACAAGGTCTCAACCCTACATAAAGAGCTAGAAGTAACTGAGTAAAGTTTAAAGGGGAGACGTGATTGTCCCAAGGAAAGAAAAATCAATTGGTTATCAAGTATGAAGTAGTCACCCCTAAAAACATACATACAAAGAAACTTTGTATGAAATAATGAGATCATACTTAGGAATGTATGTGTATATACATAAACATATGATCATGCAACAATAAGGAAAGAAGAGGCCATGAATTTGAAAAGAAATAGAGAAGGGTATATTGGATAGTTTGTAAGGAAGAAAGACAAAGGAGAAATGTCATAGCTATAAATACATGTATAGGCCTGTAAGACCATCATTCAAAATAATAATAAACAAATATGGATTAAAAATGCTATATAGCCTGAAAGAGCCTGAAGCCAGGGCTGTTCCAGGCCATGGGCCCCCAGCAAAAGAACAGACATATGAAAATAAAACAGAATTATTTTAAATGGGCTATCATGAGGAAATTAATTTTGAATTAGTCTTTACAATTCTGTTCAGTTTAGAAAGAACTAATAAGCACTATGCAGAGATTTTTGAAGTTATATATAATTTTGTATTTTATTTGTGAGATTATAATATGATTACAATATTTTGCCTTTCCTTGTCTTTCTTTAAAACATCCTATATATGCCTACCAGCACTATTTAAAATTCATGGCCTCCTTTTGCACTAATTGTTATTGGATTCATATATGTATATACACATTATTAATCTAAACTGCTCAGTTCACATAATATTACTTGTATGGGTATTTTTTGTATGTGTGTTTTCAGGGCTGACTGTTTGGCACTTGACAAATACTTTTGAATATACCAAAGAAAATGATGGGATAACTATACATATATTCATATAGCATATGAATATATGTATAAACATATGCTTATATATGTATATATGTGTATATATACAAAATTTTTCAATATTTTAAAGTAAATGAAATTGAAAAAAATTAGAAAAACATATGAAATGCAAAACATATGAAACGCAGGAAAATTTTAACTACTTGAGGGAATTTATAGCACTGAAAGCTATGAAAAAAGACCTAAAATCAATACCCTAAGTTTCTTATTTAACACATCAGTAGAAGAAGAGCAAATTAATTCCAAATTAAGAAGAAAATTAGTTTTTATTTAGAAGAGAAATCAATAATGTTAAGAAGAAATCTACAGAGAAAAATAATACAATGAAAAGCTTTCTCTTTGAAAAATAGTTTAAATGAATTTAGTGTAACCTGTGTGTATGTGTGAGAAAGTGTAATGTGTCTGTGTTTGTGTGTATGAAAGAATGAGAGAGAACAAATACTAATATCCTAAATGAACAGGAATATTACTGTTGATCATCTATGGACAATAAAAGAGGCCATAATATAATGTTATTTATAATTCTGTACCCACAAGTTCAATTGCCCTGATAAACTCACTAAATGATAAAGAAGTTGAAGATAGTCCCATATCTATTAACAAACATTAAATCAATAACATCTTTTCAACATAAGAACTCAGCATAAATGGGTTCACTGGTGAATTTGCCCAAACACTTAAGAAAGAACTTGTATCAATTAACTTTTACCTCTTACAGGAGGTAGAATCAGAGGGCATATTTTCCCTCTTTATTCTAGGTACCATTACCTCAATTACAAATTCAAAGACATTGCAAAAAGCACTACCATGTCAACATACCTACATAGATCTTTAATGAAATGTTAAGAGATCAATTCTAACAATGAATAAAAAGAATTATAGACCATGATCAAGAGTGAATTATCTTAGTAGAGTAATACTGATTTGATACTTAAAATGATTTACCATAATCATACCTGTGTGCTTATTTAAAAAGCTTCCTACCAGGATTAAGACTAAAGAATGAAGCATACCATTCCAAGACTCATTTCGGGGAAACTTAGCTAGCAGGAAGTCTCCATGGCAGCAAGATAAATTAGTGTCACTGAACAGATCTTTGGCCTTTAATAACACAGAAAGCAATGGGTGAGTAGGTAGATACGGCTAAGCCCTGGATGATGTGTTGATCGGTCTCCGGATATTTGATACATCTTCTTTCTACTTAAATTGTTCCTTGCAGTCTGACTAACATTCCTAAAGTGGGCTGAGCTCTTTCAGCAGCAGATAACCGGTTATGTTCATCTCTAGTCCATTCTAAATTCCACTTTGTATTACACATCTAGAGCACATTCTTAAAAGGTGAACGTCTGTTCCCAGCCTGGTACTGAGTCCAAGATTGTATATTTTTCTTTTGCCAAAGCCTGTCCCACCAAAGCTGGCTCTGCCTCCCCAGAGCTCTGAAATCACTCTCTCCTCTCTGGGGCTACCTACTGCCAAATTCACCCAGCACTCCCAAATTTCCACAGCTAGCTGGGGGTGCACTCCTGCAAATCCACGCTCGGCCACAGTCAAGAAATTGAAAACACCAAACAATCTTAGTTTAGAATCAACAGATAACACAATTACTGGGCACAGAATCTAACATCCTACTGGGCGGTGGTGGTGCATGACTTTAATCCCAGCACTTGGGAGGCAGAGGCAGGCAGATTTCTGAGTCCGAGGCCAGCCTGGTCTACAGAGTGAGTTCCAGGACAGCCAGGACTACACAGAGAAACCCTGTCTCGAAAAAAAGAAAGAGAGAGAGAGAGAGAGAGAGAGAGAGAGAGAGAGAGAGAGAGAGAGAGAGAGAGAGAGAGAGAAGAAAAAGAATCTAACATCCTAAATTTGCCAAGTATTCTATGTTATTTTCTATGTTATTAATCTTCCTGGGGCCATCCTGGTGGATTCCACCACCTGAAATAAGAGCCCTTGGCCTACATCTTGTCTGCCTTGCTCCCACCATCCAAAAGTAAGTGCTCTCCTCCTGCCTTCCCTCTTCCTCTTTCGAACCTGGAAGGCCTGCCTCCTTCTCACCTAGTGATTGGCTTCTTGTATTTATTATTTAATCAATTAGGGGGAAATTTCGCTACAACAGCTAACATTTTATCAGTGAAAGAGAGTTAGAGCCATACTCTAAGACCCGACCTAAGTCACCATTGTCTGCTCATTCTATTGACAATGTGAAAACTACATACTTCTCAAAGGGGATAAGAGTTAGTTTATTTTAAGTGATCATGGGCTGGAACTATATAGATTTAGATTGCCCCCATATTCCATGTTCGAGCACTGTAACATTTCATGAAGTATATGGTAACAGAGTAAATAAAGTTATAGATTGAGACCCTTGACAAACACATTAGTAGGTATATCAGGTAGGCAAGTCACAGTGAAGAAGAAAAGATTGCTATATCAGATACTATCTAATGAAGTTCTTAGCTTCGGGGTTGGTAAAAACAGGAAGCTCTGTTTCTATATTCCAAAAGTTTTACACTAATAGTCACAAGGATGCTGGGTATTATACAAAATTGTCAATAGATAAATGCTAAGGGATTGAAGACAGCACAAGATAATTTGCATTAAGGTCTGAACCTGTAGCATTCCAACCACTCTACAATGGTACTTCTAGTCAGCTAATCAGCTCTGTGGGTACAGCTCCATCTCGGGAATTTTACTTCACACTTTTCAGCTTCATTGGAACTTCGAGTTAAATTATTAAAGAAGAGAGTGTAATAAATGTGGAAGATGGGAAAGCAACATAGACAATTGTAGAAATTTTTTTAATAGAAAAAAATCAAGAAAAGGGGATCAAAAATTCTAATACTCTGCAGCTATAAAATGCCTGCCAGGTGATTGTAGTCGAGCAGTCGAGACTTTTTGTCAACAATTTATTATGGGGATTTTGTATAATCCTCAAGGATTGTGGAAGAGGCTCATGGAACTTTAAAAAGATTGGTGAGACATACTGTTGCTGAGACAAAGAATGATGCCGACTTGTGAGCTTGCTGAGTGCCCTGACAAGGGTGAGTGAGGAGTTGTATTGGACATATGTTTCTGACCCACCTTTGCTTGACTATATCCCAGATGGGACAAGCTTCCTTGCCCGAAGTTTTTAGACCTTGTGGGATAGAGAATCGAAAAGAGAAACTATGTCTCTTGTATTCTTCTTAAATGTTCCCAGCTATTAGACTCAATCATGTACAGGTCTAGAAATCAATCTAATACGGGAAATAGTCTACTTTTGGGAGACTGGATCCATTAATTGCTAGCACCACTGCTTCTGCAATAGCATTGACACAAGGAGTCAGGACAGCTATTTTTGTTAACCATCTAGCAAAAAAATATTACTAATGTATTGAGTATACAAAAGGATTTATACAGGTATCTGGAACAAAGAATGATGCTCTATAACCTACTCAAATTATCTGAAGGAGATTCAGGGTTCAAGAGTTAGAAGCAATCCCAAGTATTATGACAAATATTATTGGAGTAGTGTTACTTTTGAAATTCACAATGATTGTAATTATAATTAGAAAAAAGTTTAAAGACACCTGTAAGATTTTTGGCATAATTCTAACACCTCTCTGGGTGTGTTAACTTTGCATAATGAAATTATGAATTTAAAGAATGATGCTCTGTTGACCTTTGATGCTGCAGATAATGCTGATAAAATTATCCATGGCCTGAGCTCAGTATTTCCATTTTGGACAAACCTCGGGAATGACATATATAGCTTGATCAGGCTAGCCCTTGTTGTCCTGGGAATACTTTTATTTCTGCCCATTGTGTTAAAGCTTGTCTTTAACAACATCAACATGCTGTCAGCCAAAGTACATGGCTTAAACCTGAAGATGGACCCCCAGACAAAGTTATTAAATTAACAGGCTGGCAAGCTAAGGAAGGGTAAGATTTTACACACAGCCTTACCAACCTAAGACAGAAGTGCATTACCTATGATAATGCATATTCCATGATGAGTAAGGAAGGCATTCTTGTCAGAATGACCTAAGACAGGCTCAGTCTTTTAATAAAATAAAAAAAGGGGGGGAGGTGGAGAGCCTTTGGGGCTGCTTGGCAAGAAGCTGATATGGGACAAGGACAAGGAAATGGGCTGCTTGGCAGGAATATGACATTGGCCAAAGACAAGGAAGTAGGCTTCAAGCAGGTATCTGACATTAGACTAGAACAAAGAAGTAATTTCAGGTAGGAGTCTAAATCATAGGCTACAACAAAGAAGTAATCTCAGGCAGAAATCTAAATATTAGGCCAGAACAAAGAAGTAATTTCAAACAGGATTCTAAATTTTAGACTAGAACAAGAAAGTAGGCTTCAGACATGAAAATGACCTTGAGCTAAGATAGGGAAGTAGGCTCAGATACTTTGATCATCCTGATAAGCCTTTAGAAACAGTGATCATGGGAGTGTTCACGTAACTGGGTTTAATGTCTTGCTTTTTTTTTTTTTTTCTATTTGTGTTTATTGAACTCCTTGTTCCTCAACTATTTACATCTATTGTATTGCTAGACCCTCAATCTAGAACTGACATTATTACATGTATGTAATCAAAATGGTATAAAAGCATAAAGGAAGGGGGTATAGGATAGGGGATTCTAGGGAAGGGAATTGGGGAAAGGGAATGACATCTGTACTGTAAATAAATAAAATATCCAATAAAAAATGCCTGCTGGGAAGTACATAAAAATCACTTCATTTTCTGTATGTCAACAATGAACAAATGAAATGAAAAATTAAAAGCAAAATGCAAATTACAGTAGTACTATACTAAACAGTAAAAGCAGGAATAAATGCAGCAACGTGAATACAGGGTACATATGAGGAAAGTATAAAATTGGTGAGAAAACCAGAGAACTAAGTAACTGGAAAAATAAACCATATACATTGGTATGAAGATTCAATATCTTTAAATGTAAGTTTCTACAGACTCATTCCTTTCAACATTCTGAATGTTATTTTGTGAATATGGACAAATTAATTCTAAAACTTCTATTGGGAGGAAAATATTCAGAAAAGGCAATATGGTATTTTAAAAAGGGAATTTGAGGATTACTACATTCTTAATTCAAGATTTATTATGATGTTACATTGATCAGACTGTAGTATCAGTGAAGGAATATATGGAGAAATGAATAGAACAGGACAGAAAGCTTGAAAGAAACATGAGCATTTGACTTTTGATAAAAAAGAATAGAAAGTATGTAATAGAAAGAAAACTCAGTTTGGCAAATGGAGATAGAAAAGTGGGCATCCACATGTAAAGTGAACAAAATCTAGGAAAATGGAAACACTAAATGCTGATAAGGATGCAGAGCAACAGAAATCAGCATTCGTTGCTTAGGAGATTTCAAAACAGTGCAGCCACTTGACAATGTGGTAGTTTCTTGCAGAAATTCATACCCCTTTACCATGTAACCCCACAGTAATCTTTTCCAGTATTTACTAAAATAGTTGAAATCTTATGTCCACATTAACCTCTCACAGTAAAAAATTGTAACAGCTTTTCTTTACAATTGTCCAAGCCCTAAATCAGTCGAGAAGTCTCTCAGATGATTGGATAGATAAATTGTGATTTCCACAGACAATGAAATGCTATTAATATTAAGAAATCAGCAATGAGGTCATGGGAAGAAGAAAAAAATTAAATGTATAGTATTAAGTAAGAGAAGCTGATCTGAGATATCCAGCTACAGTTGCGATTGTATTCTGTATGAGCATTGCAGGGATACAGAATTTTCTAAGAAATTAAACCAACTAATTTCCATCTGTTAGGAAGGTGACACAGACACCATGGTGAGGTACAGAAAAATGCCTATGCAAGGAAATGACTCTCTCTGACACTGGAGTGGCAGGTTCATGTCACCTCTCATTTTCTAAGGCCACATACCATGTGTCAAGATGAACACAGTGAAAAATGGGACTTTGCATGATAATAATATTCAATAGAGGTTCACAGACTGCAACAAATCTAACACCCTGCCTAGAATGTTCACAGTGGAAGATTATACTTTGAGCTCATTTTTTTTTCCTCTAAACCTAAAACTACTTTAAAAAATAAAGTATGTTTTTTGATGGGAAAGAATTATTAACTACTGGAACAAACATTATATAAGAAAGAAATTGCTCTCATAATTCACAACTCAGCTCAGCCCTAAAAATATTTATATGGTCATAAATTTTACACTATTGATCTAATCAAATTTTAGAGAAAATTATGCAGAATTGTTGAAAGTAGAGAATTCTGTGGCCTGAACACATTCTAACTCACACCTTCCAGGGGCACATATGGATAAATTGTTAAGTGATAATATAATAATGCAAATATGGCAAAATATGAATAAAATTGAAATAAATATGTTAAGAAATGATATCCAACAAATGGATATAATTATTTTGCAATAAAATACTGGAAGATGGCAGAAACTATGGACAAACACTTCTATCTGGTTATTAATTTTATGGAAATAAATTCTATGACAATAATAGACAATAAAATGGGTAGTACAGAAAGGAAAGAAATGAGATATAGTGCCTGCCATCCATGCACTCTGGCTCTGATAATTCTTAGCCATCAAAGTTTAGCATTATAGGTTAACCTGTGCTCCTTCCAAATTTACATGTGGAAGCTCCCAGTACCACCAAGCACACATTTATTTGGAAATACAGTAATTTGATCTAACCAGTTAAGGTTATTTTGTCCTGTGTAGTTGTAAGTAAACATGAATGAACTTCTTGTACAGAGGGAGTATTTGAACACAGCCCACAAGATGTATATTCTGAGAAATCAGAGCAGAGATCATAGTTACATTTTTGAAGCTGGAAAGGGCCAAATATTACAAGCATTTCCTCAAAGTCTTGGACAAATATTGTCTCTTGTTGCTCTGAAAAACCATCCTGACTATACCTTGAGAGCAAACATGGAGCCTCTGAGACAAAACAATAGATTTCCCAATTTCTGAAACTATTCAGTTTAACCTGGTCTGTGACAGAAGTCCTCAAAAAATAGTGCAGACAGTATTACTAGAAGGAACCAGGCTAGCAAGAAGGCTCAGTTGGTGATGTGTATACCTTTCAAGCAAGAGAACCCAGATATGATCTCCAGTATCCACAAAAATGAGGGATGCAGACTCTCTGACCATTCATCCAGTCTAACACCCATCTCAGGTAAAACACTTTAAATCTGGAGGGAAATAAAAGGCATCATACAATATATTGCATTTATATTAAAAATTTGTAAAGATTGTCTCTTAACACCCTGGTTCTAGGGAAGAAAGGGTTAACTTTCACCAGTGAGATGGCACAGCAGATAAAGGTGCCTATTTTCAAGAATGATCATGGGTGTTTGATCCTTAGAAATCACATGGTGAAAGATAAGAACCAGTTCCTACAAGCTGTGCTTGTACATCCTCATCTATATGCTCCCACATGTGCATGCACGCATGCACACACACACACACACACATACACACACACTCATACACACACACAGAGACAGACACACACAAATAAATAAATAAATAAATAAATAAATAAATAAATAAATAAATAAATAAAGCAGAAGAGTCTAGAATAGTGTCTTTACTATGTATAGGACTTTTTTGTTTTTCTTATTGCAAACATGTCAGAACTGACTGGGTGAACTGATGAGATATTCATGTTTTGGCTTCCTAGACATCTTCATTTTTGCATCTGTTACCTCTTACATTTTAGCTATGTTTCAATGGTGTATAGGTGATCATGACAATCCTCTCCTCCCCTCCATTTATATCAATATTTAGAAGATAAAGCATACACTATTGCTACTGATCAATGAAGATCTATTGGACATAAACTCTGCTTATATCAATGTCTTGATGTAGTTCTTTCTGAAGCTGAAGAGACCGATTGCACTGGTGTACTACTGAGTAGCCAATGGCAAAGGAATTCCACTGCATCAGTCATGACAACCTCATATTTAATGAGCTATCCAACATGCAGATTCTCAGAATCACTGTCTGGGCCCTAGTTATTGTTTGAAAGCAACAAGTATCCCCAACAAACTCATGCATAATTGTTTACTAACTTGTTTACTTTTACGTGAGAAAAAAGTCCTGCCCCAACAGCTGAGGAGAAATAATACAAACGGCCAATATTTCAGTTTCATAAAAATCCTCTCTTTCATTCTTTCAGATGGAACCTTGTATATGGAAATGATTTCCTGGGAGAAAGAAGGATTACTGAGATCCTGAGCTAACTGCATTAGAAATCACTAGCTTTTAGGAAACCAAACTGTTATTTCTGGACTATGTAAACCTGGCTGCTCTTATGTCTTAGTCTTGGTCTAATTGCCTTTCAAGACATTTTCTTTTTCATCCTTGTCACTAGGGATCCATCTAGTTTTCTTTGGTAACCAAATATTGAGTGAGGAAGAAAGAGAAAGAAGCAGAAAACAGTATTCTTTCTTATATAGCTGACCCTGAACACCTAACCATTGTTCAGGTCCTGGTTCTGTGCAACCAGATCAAAGATATGACAGACTCCCTGTTTCTTTGAAATAAGAATGCATCAAAAACATTATCATTCCCTGGATAGTCTCCTAAACAAAATGGAAGTGGCCTTCCAGCACTGTAATAAGATACTCCAGTTTCACTCAAAGTTACCGAAGCCCATAAGAAAGGCCATATGTTATGGACCATGTTTGTCTTTGGTTTTTCATAGCCACACATTTCCTAATTCACAATTATTGGTCTCATTCTTCTAGGCCTGGAATAGCAATACAGAAGAGTTAATAGGTCAGGGAGTCTATATAGGTACCAACAATACCTTTAGAAGATTATCAAACTGACTTATTCATGGTAGATTTTTTGGCTTTTGAAAAGCACTCTCTTTTTAAATTATCTATCTATCTATCTATCTATCTATCTATCTATCTATCTATTTATTTTAAAGTCCAGATTTTATTCCCCTCCTGCTCTACCCTCCAACTGTTCCACATTCCATACCTCCTCCCTGCTCCCTGCCTCCACGAGGATGCCCCATCCCCAACCCCACCCCACCAGATGTCAAAAACATTCTCTTGCACAATCTCCCTCAGTAGCATTCGCATGACTATTAATTTACATGCTCTATTTTTTTTTATATTTTTTTCTGTCTTTAAAAACTGGGAATATGAGGTGTTATAGATTCAGCTATTATTGCTCTGCTAACAAACTTCTGTTCTTCTTGGAAAACATTAGGAAACAGGCACAGTCAATTTCCTCACTATGGACCACAAATTGCTCCAAAAGTTCTTTTACTTTGGACCCATCTTCTGTAGCAATAGACTTGCCTCTCAAGAGCTATCACCACTTTTTGTGTAGCTTTGGCTGCAGGCTTTACTTTGAAACTTATTAAGCCTGAGTCAATTGTCAGCTCTCTGTCTCCAAGTTTCAAAGAATTCTTGAAGCTTTTCTCCAGAGCCTCAGGAAGAAGAGAAACTGTCTTCCATATTTTTTCCATTGCTACCTGGAAGATGATGATACCATAACCCACTTTCTCCAGTTGACTCCACCTTTTGGTGTCTGGGATCACTAGCTATTACTTAATTTTAGCCTTTTCAGTGGGAGTCAGTGGCTCACAGTCACAGAACAGAGATAAACTCGTCTGCTCAAGGTGTGCCACGGCAAATGGAGCACCTCACTCTGGAATGAGAGTAGTTTGCTCCTATTATCCCGTGACTCCACATAACCAACATTGACATAGTCCAGTTCCCATGCAGGTCATCCCTCATGACTGGTTGAGAAATGGAGTGTGCTCACTGCATTCTCTTGTACCTTCTTCCTTTTTATGTGCCGTGAACATAACCAATGTGAGTGTATATCATCAGTCAGGTACCTTGTATACCATCTGAAGAGCTGTGAATTTATTATCTCTATCCTATAATTTGCTAATGTTTTCTAAGAAATTTTATGAAAAAAATTTACAGTAGAACCTGATAAGATTGAAGACGATGGTTTGCTAATGAAGTTTCCCCTCTCTACTCAAAAACTATGCAGCTTTTTTGTTTTGTTTTTTTCTTTCTTTTTTATTCTTTTTCTTTAATCTTTTATTATAGTCCAGTTGTTATTTCCCTCCCAGTCAGCCCTCTGACTCTTTGTCAGCCATGCCTCCTCTCCCCAGCCCTGTCTTGAAGAGGATATCCCTAACCCCCACTTCAACCCCACCAAACCTCCCCACTTCCTTGGGCCTCTTAATTGGACCACCTGCCATTTAATATAAGCGACATGAGGTTTGTTTGTTTGTTTGTTTGGGTTTTTTTTTTTTTTTTTTTTTTTTTTTGGATTTTAGTATCTGCAGAGTCCTAGAGCCAATGGCATGTGCACACACAGGACCAACTTTTAGTAGAAAGGGGAAAAAAACAAGTAATAGTGTGAATTACTATGAAAAGTTCTGAAAAATTTGTTCCATCAGCCTCGACATTAAGGTAAATGTAGTCAAGTTACAATTCAGTTTGAAGAAATAAATATGTGAAAAAATAAGTATTTTGAAAGAGAAAAAAATGAATCAGATACATAATGGCACCAACTTCACCCAATGGTATGGTTTAAAACATTGAGCTCACAATATTTTCAAATACAAAAAAGACCTCTTCAATTTGATATAGTTCATTTAAATTATTAGTAATTTTTCAAAAAATAATAAAGAATAATAATAATTTAACTGATAGTACTATTGTCAGTCAAATCTTCAAAACTATAATCAACATGCACATAATTACTTAAGCAGTTAAGTGCCTATAATATACACTAGGTAGGAGGGACCTACCTCTTCCAACAAGAAACAGAAATAAGTCCATCCCAAAGAAACTGATATCTATAGTCTTTCTCATCTTTACAAATTGCCTTCTTGCAGGAAACAGACCTTATCCTGACGTTTAATATTTCAATGCACCGATCTTGGTGGATGGAGAATGGACCAGGATGTATGGTGACGTCTGTGACTCCTGCCCCAGATTGGGCTCCAGAAGACCATCGATACATCACTGTCTCAGGGTGTTTTCTGGAGTACCAGTACATAGAAGTGGCTCATAGTTCCCTCCAAATTGTCCTCGCAGTAAGTGTTGACAACTAACCACTCCTTCTAGTGTTTCTGGAATTGTTTATTTCTGGGCACACCTAGTGTGTACAAGGACTGTATGTTGATGTGGAATGTGAATGGGTATTTGGGGGGGGGGGGTTCTGATTAATGGCATTTATAATAGGAATTTTCTGGGTTAAAACAATTTTTTGCCAACCTGTGTATACTGCTTTACATCAGCAATTGACAAAGAGCCTTTGATATCCTCCAACACAAAAATATTTATTTATTTCATTGGTAGTAGACTCTTCTGAAGATTCTAAAGGGACTATAGTAGAAGTCTTCACACACAAAAAAGAAAGATTTCAATATAATAGATAGATAGATAGATAGATAGATAGATAGATAGATAGATAGATAATAAAGATTTTAATATGGAGTTTGTATATATGTATATAGCTAAACTGTTAGCACCATATTTTTTCTGTTTGTATCATTATTCTTTCTAGATTTCACAGGTCTGTCACTTTTTATTCTTCCTAATTTTTCAGACCATCTCATACTTTCTGTAGAGTTTACCCCTAGGCTTTAATGCTCTCATATTGTGACAATAAAGAATCCTCCATTTATCAGGAGGCAGTGAGGTTATGTCAAGTTAGTATTCCATATATTTACATTCTGGAAAAATTATTTCCATTATTCGGACAAAGATTCAAATGAAAACAACTCTTCTTGAAGAAAGTTAGGAAGCCGAGCAGTGGCCACACACGCCTTTAATCCCAGCACTTGGGAGGCAGAGGCAGGCAGATTTCTGAGTTCCAGGCCAGCCTGGTGTACATAGTGAGTTCCAGGACAGCCAGGGCTACATAAAGAAACCCTTCTCAAAAGAAAGAAAGCAAGAAAGAAAGGAAGGAAGGAAGGAAAAAAGGAAGGAAGGAAGGAAGGAAGGAAGGAAGGAAGGAAGGAAGGAAGGAAGGAAGGAAGGCTAGGAAAACTAACTGTGAATCTGTGAAATTTACAAAGTCGAAAACTTTCTTATACAAGCATTCACATGTCTGTGTGAGATCATAGAACCATATACATTTTCTTTAGATTCTTATATGGATCTAAAATTGATGTGCATAAACTTAAACTTGTTAGCAAAAGTAAAACTAGTTTTTTTTTTTTTAATCTTTCTTCAGCTAACTACTGTGAGGGTGATATAACTCAGAACTGAATAATAAGGAACAATAAGTTATATGTAAAATGATATCAGTGTCTCGAGATTTAAAAATAAAACTTTGTACCATCATAAAAGATATTGTAACTGGGCATGGTGGTGCGTGAGTTTAATCCCAGCACTCAGAACACTGGGACCGGTTCTGAATACAGAACAAGTTCCCAAACAGACAGGCCTACACAGAGAAACCTAGTCTCAAAAACAAACAAAAAGCAAGGTAACAAAAAAAAGCACACACAAAGCAAAACATGATTTAAAAAATGATACTATTAAGGTAGTAAACATTTTATAACTTCTCTAATAAGGACCATAGAATGTGGCTGTAGTCTGCATATTTGGGAGGCTACCTCGGAATTTTGAGTCCAAGGTGATTGTGAGCTATATCCCTAGACAATACCTCAAAAAATCAAAACCAAATCCAAACTAAAACATTTCCTGTGTGTGTCAACCTGTGTTTCTGTTGGCGGCTCTACTTGTCACAAAAGGAACAAGGCTAGCAGTACCACCCCCAACCCAGTGGTCATGAATTGCCATAACAGATGTAGAAGGTCACACTCGCGTACCCCTGCTCAGGCGGTAGGACTCATCGTTACAGTTCACTGTCTCTCAGTGCCAAAGAAAGAACTATAAATCTTTGCAGAGAACCTTAGTTTCTAAAAAAAATCTGAATCATGTTCTTCCCGAAAGTAGTGGCATTCTTTAACCCAGGCTAGATGAACTCTTTCCTGTCTTGGCATTGTAGAACCATCTGCTTAGACGCTGCATTGACACAGCAATAGAGGGAGGTTCCTCCTCTGAAAAATCAATAGGTGAAGCATGAAATAGGGCTTATAACTCTGCTTTTGAATTACTGTAGATTGTGAAGATCATAGCTATAGACTAAAGAAAATGAAGGTGGGAGACCGGCTAGATGTGGAGGAAATATCTATCTCTTTTCTAAGAATAGGTGTAGCTTTTTCAGGAATCCGGTCACCACATCTTGTCCCTTTTTAAGTGGCTTTACAGTTGTAATCCCAGAAATGTCAACTGGGATGGGCACCAAAACATGTGTACTAAGAATGCAGATAGACTACAGTAAAGTTAAAGGTTATCAGGTAGTCACTGCGGCTGCCAATCTACATTCATCATATATTCGATCAGTTTTCTCTTGGTTGCATCAAGAGGGACTGCTGATCTTCAGGCACCCTGGCTTTCAGGGATCGTGTTCTCAAAGAAAAAACAGGTCAGCATAGGCAGAAATTCAGCAAAGTTAAGCAGTTAATGTTCTGACTAACAACGGCATGGACTGTTCTCTTTCATTGCTCCAACCCAAGACTTGTCTTCAATGAAGAAAGTCATTGGTGACAGTTTTACTGGGAAATTAAGGTAAGTCAGCTATGATGGCTTTATAGTCACTTCATCCTTCGAAGTCTAGTAAGCAGAATCTCATGGAAAAAAGTAAAATACTTTCAAAATTAAGAGACAGATAAAATGCTTCAAACAATGAGGGAATTTAAACAAAATGTACGAGCTATGCAAACTATCTCATCAAAGTGTAGATTTTGCACTACACCTACAATTTGGCAAAATTCCACCTATATCCAAAGATAATATGAAGATATAATTTATGTGCATGGGTACTTATAATCACTTTTAGAAAGCTATTTGCATTTGTGTTATGTGTAACTACAACTACTATTTTATTAAACTCCACGTAAGATTTTACATGCAGAGACATTTTGCATTACAAGGGTTAACATACTATTCAAAAAATATATATTACACAGTAATACACAGAACACTTTTAAAGACAGGTGTACATAATGTAGAGAAGATAAAATAGATAAAATGCTTCTAAGAGTTGCTGTGATTGGCATCTCATTTTGCCTGTCTCCATTGTCTCCAGAATGGAGAGCTGGCATCCTCAACTCCTCCCTTTTCAGTAGCTCTCCTTTGAGGACAGCAACTCTTATTTCTCAGTTCTGACTGTGACAGAGCTCAGAATCATTAGGAGATAGATAATTAAGTTCTATATACTCTCTGCCTTTGGGCTTGCTGTTGTTTAGCCAGCCTTGGGCTAAAAAGTGTCTGCTACTCCCCTAAGGGCTTATCTGGAGCAATTTTCTGTGCCTTATTGAACATATTTTTCTCTGGTCATTATGATCACTTTTGCAGCAATGATTAAGGAATAAAATGCTATCTTGAATATATCTGTTCCTCTTCACTGAGTCACACATATTCTTCAGACAATCAAATATTCAGTTCTATTCATTATAATAAACACTTCCTGATGTTTGGCCCTGTTGGTTCCTGGAGAAACAGAAGGATCTGAATCTCTATACTTGGGTATGTCACAACAAAAATAGAAATAGACTCTTGATGCCACTAACCTAGTGCAGGTAAAACATCAGAGGATGTAGTGAGACTACATTTTATGCAATTTGGGGCATAATTTTGCTTCTCACTTTCATCCCATATTCAGTAAAATCAGCTAAACTCTAACTCTTGTCTGCATCTATCTTTGAAGCTGGCCTCTAGGATGTCTGACTCAAATCTGCTTCCATATACACTGCTCTTCCAGTTATTGTTCTTGATTAATTCCAAATCTCTCATTTTTTTATTCTCCCATGGCTCAGCCTTTCTTTCACAAATTCCTGAACCCCCAAATGCTTGTTACCCCATTGTTAGGTTTTCTGCCCATCAACTTCTGACTGATTTTTGGAAGGAGCATTCACAAAGTCCAAATTTACATTACACACATAGATATCTCCCATCGACAGCCAAAGAAAGACAAGAATAATACCCCTATAATTGAGTAGAGGGGGTCTTAATCACATAGCCTCCAGCTGAGCAGAAAAACAGGCAGAAAACCCTAATGATGATCCAGGTGTCAGTCTCCCAGCTTCCTACTCCTCTGGTGAATTCAAAAGGCATACAGGTGTATGCAGTTTTAATAAAACAACAAAAAGAATGTTTTTGAAATCCCCATATTTGCAAAACACATTATCTATAGGGAGAGCAAGAAGATCAACATGGGAATTTTTTTTTGTATCACAAACAGATTCAGACAATTTCTTAAGCAGTAGGTGACTGATAGAGCAAAGGATAAAAAGCATGTTCATATTAGCCCACGCTTCTGACCGTGTCACCATCCTTTGAGGCAATAGAACAGGTTAAAAGCCTTTATTCACATACATTGTTGATTGAAAGAGAATGTCTGTGTTCTAACAGTAAGGAGAGGAAACAACCTTCAACATGAATGCTGTTTCCAGCTGATGAGTAATGGATTCCTGAAATCCAAAACTCCAGAGTCTGTCAGGGCAAAGAGTCCTATGATTGATTAGCTACATCTCCCATGGGGAAGAAAAGTTGGTGTCCACGAGCTTTATATTTATTATGTACAAATTAGCTTCACTGCTGTAAGCTACACCATGGCTAAAAAAAAACACAACATACACAAATGTTATTTTAAAAGAAATTATTTATTATAATAATGGAAATAATTATTTATTGAAATTATGTTAGAATTTTTTTAAAAAAACCTCATTGGAAAACAAAGCTCATTAGTCACTTGTTTCTGTGTTTCTGTAACCACATCCAGAGAATCAATGTTTCTAAATTTAATATTAACCTCAACAACAAAAACTGCCTGCCTTTCTTTTACTTTATTTCCTTTACATCCGACACACTTCTAAATTCATGGCAGCTTGATGATTATTCTTTTAGAAGACTAGCAGAGAATATTGGTAAAAGGTAAACAAGCTTAGTACTTCCCAAAGTCATTAGAAGTGGCTTAGAAACCATACACAAATTAGCAGGGCTTCAGAAAGACTATAGGAAATGCTTTCAGACTGGTGTATGGTTCTCAACTAAAAATATAGCAGTTGTCTTGTCAGACATATATCTTCCCGGTTCATACAACTCTGTGCTTTGTAGTGTACATGAAATCATTATTTAGCAGATTAGAATTAAATAAAAAGTAATAAATGAAACATGTTTTTTTTTTCAGATCAGTGAATCCCAACTATTCTAATGATTGTAGATAAATAATTTGCATTTGACATTTGTTGTGCTCAGATATGCCTAGGAACATCAGGGATATGAGAGCTTTACTATTTTGGAATACTGCATTCAAGATTATTAGAGTCTGTGTCTGAAAACTGGCAATTTGCCAATGTGCATGGTACACACAAGTACATGGGTTAATATTGTGCATGCTGAACTTATGTCTCCTTTAACCTGGAAACACTTATTTACATTGATTTGATTGTTAAAGATTTGGGTCCTAATGTTCATGCCACTAGGATATCGATAGAAAATCTGTATTAAGTGTTATAAGATTGTTTGGCTTAAAAGGGCTCGCCAGGGATGTGGAATAAGCTGGTTCTTAGCTACAACTATATTTGGAATCCATATGGTTGTCATGGGAATATCCATTTTATACATATTAAAGGGGAAAAAATAAGAAATGTTTTTTCTGTTTTCTTCTCTTTTTTAAATTTTATTTTGAAGCAGGGTCTTATTCTGTAGGCCATCCACCTGCTCATGCTCCCGAGTTCTGGAATTACAGTTGTGAGGCATAAGCCATAACATCTACCTAAACAGAGCTACTGATGCAAAAAGGAAATTTAATTTGATGTGTTTCAGAGTGAAATTGTATTTATCCATTTATAGTATGATTTTTATTTTACAAGTTTTACAAAGGAAACGAAGCTTATCTATAGCTCTAAAGCTTGTTAAAAATAATTCAGCACATATTTTAAATTAACAAAACATTATATAAAAGACACAAATACAGAGTCAATAATCTGTCAACATTTACAAACATTTTAATTTAATTAGGATTGGTTCCTTTAAGAGATTCTGGAGTATGATTAATAGATGTTCATTAGATCTTTGTCATGTTTTTGATACATTTCCCAGAAATTATTGCAAATTGAGCACTTTCCATTTCTTTGCTTTCATTGAAGTAGAAAGAAAACCTAATAGATTTGCCAGTTGGCAGGTTATTTGAAATGATTTTTGTGATAGAGAATGTGTAAATTGTGGCATGCAGTTTAAAATAAGTTACATAAATTGGGTAACACCATACAAAATGTACTCACTACTTTGATATTTAAGAACAAGATTTTTCAGTGCTTATGAGTAAGCAATAAACTAAAATATGAATCATGTCAAGCTGTCTCATTCTAGTACTAATAGCAAATTTATTTCAAATAAAAATGTAATTTGCCCTTAGTAACATTCGATCTATGTTTATTATAAACTGTATTGTTTTGATGAGTTGTGTAAAATTATGACTATAAGTTACATGCAAATATATTTTAGCACTCAATTCTCATAAAGTTAGAAAAAAGTCAATGTTGTCCTGAAATAGATGTGTCTAAGACCTACTATAATTTTTAAATGAACACTTGAAGAATAGTCTTTGGTGACAATCATTTTCAGAGTTTTGCCTAGAAATATCAGTGTCTTCCCAGAAACTCACAAAGTCAAGTCAGAAACTTGTGTTCTGTACTACCAATATGGCACCATAGCCATAGTCAGGGAAGTAGCTTCTCTAATACCAATGTGGCCTCATAGTCCTGTTCAGCTCAACTGATCATCTAGTAGCAAGATGGCCACACAGTTCTGTTCAGGGAAAGTGGTTGTCTACTGAAAGGATGGTTATACAATTCTAATCATTCCACTCTTTGCTCTAGGTCTTCTAAAACATTCTCTTTCAAGTCAGTCCTAAGTCAGAAATACCCATCATCAGTAAACCTCTAGATCTGTGCTCCATCTACTCCATTTCAGCAGTAACTAGTGATGTGGCATGGATCTGAAAATGAGACTGAGTTGTCAGATTCCTAGTCCAATGTCAAAGTTCAAAACATAGTTTCTTAGAACAAAACTTCTGGCTCCTTACAAGGAAAACTGGTTAGCACAGACAACATCTTTCCTTCCTAACTCCAACAATAGCCAGCAGCTGTAATGTTAGATCTTACTGTTAGATTTAAGTGCTGCACCAACTAAGTTAGATATAACCACAGTCTGGGATCAGTTGTTAGAAATATTACAATATGGGGCTTAGTTGTTAGAAATACTTAGGATACTGGGTTCCATTGTTACATAACCCTAGGATGTTGAACTTAATGGTTAGATGTACTGGAATGTGGGCATCAGTTGTTAGAAGTACCACAGTTTAGACAGAGCTCAGATGTTACAGAGATGGTGGGCTCAATTTTAACACAAACCTACAATGTTGGACCCATTTAGGTGTATGTCTCTAGTCCTCCTGAGAACTCAGATGCAGGAACCATGTAAAAGTCAGTGACTCAGGAAACATACATGGTTTGGTATTTTACAGCATCACAATTAATTCATACAAATATTCAAAGCATGTGGAATGAAGAAACAAATATTCATGTAAACAGGTAGTTTCCCCCAGGGTTACAGAGAAAAAGAATAGAAATGGAATCAGAAGACATTTCCTGGAACAACCATGTGTTCCAAACATAGAAAATAACTTCTACAAACTAATTTTAGAACTCTGAGTGGACTGTCCCTGAATAGCAACAAATACTACTGGTTGAAGTGTTAATGGGTTATAAGGTCCGTTCATTCACTTTGCTTATTGCTGGTGTATCCTTTCAAATTAGTTAATGTATTCGTTGTAAATACATGGGCAAGCAGAATGCAAGAACTCAAATTGCCTCAAAAGACAAACTAAATGCAGGGGTGGGGAGTTGTTTGTTATTAGCTTTATCTGGTTTTCCCTACTTGTAAACTGGGAAATAGAAGATAAAAAATTCATGATCTGGGAGTAGCCATCCTTAAATCTCACAACTGGTTGTATAATAAAATACTTTGTGATTATGAACTAAATGATTAAAGAAGTTACCTTGAGCTTGGATAAAGGCAGCATCCTTCATTTTATCCTTAGTTCAGTCTCTTTCCATGGCTCTTTGAGGGTACTGTAAACTTTTCAGGTTAACTCACAGTGTTATGCAAAAGCAAAGCAAATCTTACTACGTTTACCATTTCCCCAGGTAGAACACTGACTCATAAGGCCAATATGATACTAAGCAGTCTCCTGCATCACTAACCCACTCCTTTCCTCATCAACTATTATCACCCATGGACAATAGCTGCTTCTGTGCAGAACATTTGAAGAATTCCCTTGCCCTCTGAATTAATCATCTTATTTATCACAACGTTCGGAAGCAGAGAATGAAAACATAAATATGCTTAAGATGTTAGTAAGGATTACAGACTGCAACAGATCACAAATAATTGTATTTCCTTAATAATGTGAGGTTTGAGTGGAGATTGCATACAGCATGTTGTGTGATGAACTAAGTTCCAGTCATATTTCTTATGCTTAGCTTTATAACCAATAAAACTATCTCAGAGCTAAATTAGTTGTATTGAATCACAAATATCTCCTAAATAAGCAATCATGTTAATGTCTTGGGGGACTCATTACAAGTTGTTGGCCTGAAATAGCAGTTTGCCATCGTCATTTGTAATGTAAATATTATCTAGGATGTCATTCTTGACCCAATCAATTAATATGACACAGAATTCTTGGGCGTAAGTACTTCATGACATTTTTCTCTTTGTCATGTAGTCTAAGTGCAATGAGAAAGAGAGTAAGATGTGTTTCTGCTGTTAAATAAGAGCAACAAATTCTCAAAGGAAGAATGTAAACATGATTTGTACTGACATCTATAATGTGAAAGATAATTAATTGTTTGGCATGCTATACTTGAGAGAAAAAGAATAAAAATATGGGCAAAGACACGAAAGCTAAATAGTGTTTACACAGAAGAAAGGAGCCATCTGTGATATTCTGTCTGTATCTTTCACTTTTATCAGTTTTATAAATAGGACTTCAACTGCTATCAGCCCACACATCCTTCTGTTCAGCAAATACATGATTCCAGGGCCTGGTCATCTTTCCTCTATTCTCCTGGTGCTATTATGGCCAAAGGTTTCCTGGCTCTGCTTTTTCCTCTTAATGTTTGTCTCTATTCTCACCAATTGTGTTAAAAAAAAAATCACCTCAAACAGTGAACCTGAGTCAAGCTCACGGCTTTAAATGCTAATAAGTTTATAACTCAGTTTTGTCTTACTATACAATGACTTTATTCTACCCAGAGAGGCAGCTGTCACATGCATGTATGAGTCGGTGCCTGTTGCATCGCTGGTTCCCAAGTCCTGAGGTTGTAAGCTCTGCGGGGCTTCAAAGACTGACCTAAATGGGTGGTAAGGGAATGAAGAAAGGACAGAAATGTGGACATGTTCAGAAAATCGGGGATTTGATAGTCTGAGCTCTCTGATAGAGAAGCCACTGCTGCTGAGCCCCGGAAACTCTACATGTTTATTATTGTATAGAGTTGCACAGGGAGATGGGCTACTACACACAGCTGAGCAAGGAGGTGGGAGTATCACATACGGCTGACAAAGAGACAGCTTTGGTTGATCTCTGTAGGAAGCGCTCTTCATGCTATAAGCAACTGGGGAGTGGGATACTATGGTGATATTTTCCACACACACTATTGACATCCACACAATGACTAGAAGACGCTTTTTCCATTTACCGGATCCTACCCCGGGGACGGCTTTACCCATTTCCCATGGGTCTAGAGTACTGGGGTCCTTAACATGGCTGTGCTCATGGCAAGCAAGGCACACTCTTTCAGGACTTCAGTTGCTTTCTGCTCTCATTGATAGGAAGTGCAGAGTGTCACTGCCCCAGGGGTATTGTCAGTCCATTTATCTCCTCTTACATCCTAAATGTATGAATCTCTCTGTTCTCTTTGATCAAGTCTCCACATCCATCTCTTGAGCTTGATCGGTTCATTATGAGCACACTCATAAGCCATCATCTCATTCATCACCTTTCTACCTCCTGGTCTACAACTTCATCAGTATCTTTATAGCATAAGTGTAGGGAGAATTATACTTTCAGTTTTAATATCTAAGCACACAATTCATATATAGCATAGTGTATTGAAGAATGAGTCAGCATTACGATTTTCTAACGTACCAAGGGGCTTCTGTTCATCTGAACTTAGAGTGATCATTGTCTAGTTAAACCAAATAGTTGCTCATCTTGAAATTTCACATTTCTTCTGTGCAGAAGACAGTTTCTTCACTTATTAGCACTGCACGTATTTGCTTCGTATGGAATTGAAAGATTGAGTCCTGCTCATGGAGAAGGGTGATTTATCAAGTATTTGGGAAGGTATTTTAGGATAACGAATTCTCCTCACACTTACTGATCCTAGGAAAGAGTTTAAATTAGAAAGGCATAAACTTAAGTGTAAAATTCATTATATAAAACAAAGAAAGTATAGAGATCCCAGTGTGTTGGCAGCCACCTGCAGTTTCAGTCCTCCAAAGGACTGCCGTGTGTTAGGACTAGAGCCACATAGGCAGACCTGTTCTCAACATAAAAACAAATATACAGCTAAAGAAGTAATTATGAAAGCCAAGGCCAGCAACTTTCAGTTGATAAAAGCTGAAATTGGTAGATTCAACCAAAAGATTTGAGTGAAAAATGTACATTCCTCTTTACCCATCTTAGAGCTAGAACCAGCTTCACACTCATTCTGTCTCTGAAAAATATCAGCTGAGAGCACTGATTTGTATCACCACAGGAATATGGACACATCAAGCCTTCATGGGACCTACCACAACTTCAGTTCTTGTGAAGAGATTGTGTATATGGTGTGTTTATACATTCTACGTGGGCATAGAGCAACTACAAGATAGCCAATAGGATCACTGCTCTGCAAAGTTTAAAACAGTATGAGGAATCAGAACCAAGGTCCGTTCAGATGGCTGGTTGTTGACCTAAGATTCAAATCTGCAGAGGAAGGAACTGCATGGCTGTGGAGCATGATAGACAGGAAAACAACAAAGGCTGTGACCTCCACCTGAGGGTGAGCCTGCAGTTCTGACCAGCTCTCCTCTAGTCTGTAATCTGCAACTGCAGGTTACTGTCTAAAAATGACATAACTTTCCTAACCTTCTGTCCCTTTCCACTCACTGTGACTTTACGTTCATTGTCTTTATGGTCTTTCCTTTCAGGTCAATGTTTCTACCCTGTGTCCCTCATTTGGATCAGACTTACATTTATTATGTCAACGCTTTTGCTTTCCTTTGGTGCCTTACACCGGTCTGTTCCCATTTCTGTCTGCCTTTCACGCCTGACTCTGGGACTCCCTTTTACCTCTGCAGTTTTAATCCTTTTTCCTCTCCCCATTTTCTGTCAGGATAAACATCACTTATCCCTGTTTCTGAAGTTTGGAATTATGAATGTCCTCATTAGGGTTTTTCTGCTGTGAACAGACACCATAACCAAGGCAACTCTAATAAGGACAACATTTAATTGGGGTTGGCTTACAGGTTCAGAGGTTCAGTCCATTTTCATCAGGGTGGGAGCATGGTCGTATCCATGGCAGGCATGATGCAGGAGCTGAGAGTTCTACATTTTCATCTGAAGGCTCCTAGGAGAAGACTGTTTCCCACATGGTTTGTAAAAGAATCTCACTGTCCACCCCGACACTGACATACTTCTTCCAACAAGGCCACACCTCCTAACAGTTCCACTCACTGGGCCAAGCATTTTCAAACCACCACGATGTTTAGTCTGGATTTACCACATATATCTATTTGTGCATAGGATATATGTATGTGTGTGTATGTGTGTGTGTGTATTTGTATATATGTATACATATACATGTGTATATACATATATATCTATGTATATACACATGTTATATATAAATACATTATATATACATCCTAATATATATATGCATATATATATATATATATATATATATATATACACATCCTATACACACATAGAATATATATGTGGTGAATATCCATGTTTCTCACAGGAATTGATGTTATGTGGGAGCTGATGAGAAGTCCACTCTTTAGATAATATATTTCTCCCCTGCTAATAATCTAAATGCATTTCTATGTCACTAAATTTTAGAAAGTCTTCAGTGACTTAGCTGTTAGAAGACAATGAGTTATTAAAGTATTTTTATAAAATCATCCTTAGTTTACATTTTACTTAATTATCCCCTAGATTTGAAAAATCTCTTTTCATCAGAATCCCATTGATCCTTTTGTTTTTCAATAGCATGAAGTGCCTTGCCAAAAATTGCTTGACATGAAATTACTGTTGCCAATCTTGCCTTTGTGCCAGTTAGCTCATATAGATCTTCACCTTTCGGATGGGTTATTATTCTGAGGCTCACCTAATGAAAAAGAACTGATGTAGTATTAATGCATAGTGTAAATCTCATGTACCATTATTTTGAAAATAACGTGTAAGATAGTTTTACATATAAATAATTGTGTTGTTTTTAACAACTGTGAGGTAAGCAGTCTCCCTGTGTGCTCTGCCAGTATGACTGGTGACATTATCTGATCACGTAAGTTACAAAGTAGAACTCATTAAAAGCTCTATTTAAATAATCTCCGTGAACATTTACCTGGATAGTCTCTGTTTTATTTTGCTTCTGTGATGTGTTATTGATTTTTTTTTTCTTTTCTGCCTCATGTGCTTACAGATGTTAATCTCCGGAGCAGATCAATTATTCCCCCAACAAAGGCAGTTTGTAGCTTGGCTTTGCTTCACTGAGACCCAGGCAAGAGGGCTCTGATGACAGACAAGCTGCTTGTCAGCTTTGCTTCATGAATCCAAAGAAAATGGAATTTAAGAGAAGCAGAGCCACAAGCCCTACCTGGGCCCCTTATTTGGGTCTTTTCATGCCGAGGCTGGCAAAGGTCTTAGTCTTTCATCATGTGGTTCACTGACACAAAAGGAGAGGAGCACTTGCACTTTTCAGCACCATTCTGGAGACTGCTATGACACAAAATAAACAAACAATATATTTTTAGGGTACCACCTGCAGCCAGCAGCTGTACCAAGCAGAGCAGAACTATGAACGATGTGACTTGTCCCATTTAACACGCAGCCTGAGGTTTGACGCAGGAAGGAGGAGGAGGGCTCTGTGTACACAACCCACACATTGCAATTTAAACTGAAGCTGATTTTCCTTTTTTTTTTTTTTTTTTTTAGCTGTGAACTGAGGTATCATTATAGCTCTTCCCTTCTTCACTCTACAACCTCTGCTTGAAAACATTCCTATTATTGGGGTTTTAACTGTTAACTGGGGGAAATCATTTTTCTCTACAGTAAACTTCCATCCATTCAAGCGCAATTTTCTCAGTCTATACTTAAATGCCAACGTCTGCTATATCTAGGCTGTATATAAAATGATGTCTGGCATTTACGTGAGCCAGTGACATGGGTAGAGAAACTTATGAGTTTCACTTGGCTCATCTAAGTTTTTCTTCTTATCTTTAGCCTTCATCTATTTCTGTCCTTCCTCGGGATCTGTTTCTTGAAATGTGAGGCATAAGTTCAGGATTTTCCGAAAGCTGAACTTTCAACTCACGCTTAATTGACAAGCTGATTTTTGCACTAACCCGTTCTTCCCAGGCAAAAAATCTGTGTAGCTCAACCTGTTAAAATCCTCCTGTAACACTGCCTAATGCTGAGAATCTTGAGACTGGCATGCAGGATATTTTCTCAGTTAAAAAAAAAACTCTTCATTCTCTCTCTTCCCCTTCCCCTTCCCCTTCCCCTTTCCTTCCCCTCCCCCATCCCCCTTCCTCCCTCTCCTTCTCCATCTCCCTTTCCCTCCTCCTCACCCCTCCCTCCCTCTCTTCCTCCTCCTTCTCCTCCCCCTCCTCCTCTCTCTCTCCCCCCTCTCTCTTCTCTCTCTCTCTCTCTCTCTCTCTCTCTCTCCCCTCTTCCCTCCTCTCCCTCCCCCTCTCCCTCTCCCTCTCCCTCTCCCTCTCCCTCTCCCTCTCCCTCTCCCTCTCCCTCTCCCTCTCCCTCTCCCTCTCCCTCTCCCTCTCCCTCTCCCTCTCCCTCTCCCTCTCCCTCTCCCTCTCCCTCTCCCTCCCTCTATCTCCCTCTATCTCCCTCTATCTCCCTCTATCTCCCTCTCTCTCTCCTCGCACCCCCTGCACAGTCACAACTCATTGTATTGATGGTTTATGTTTACCAGCTTGTAGACCTCTGGCACCAATCTTTTCTCGTGCTAGGCTTTCCAGAACTACCACCTTCACCATGGAGCTCCCTGAGTTTTCTCCACTCAAACTTGTGTTTTTCAGAATTTTTAACTTTTCTGACAAAGGCCATAAATGCACTTGCAAGCCTTTTTTCTGTCTTTTCCATTGCTGTCTGGAATGGATTCACTTACCACTTCCTTCAAGTCACTTGCCCTTCCAGATCTGGCTGACCCGCTTATGGTGCACAGAGAATATCTCAAGTTTCTGACTGTTGCTTATTTTAAGTGAATAAGCAACAGAGAACAGCTGGAGCAAATAAATGACCATCAGGTGTCTTGACATCAGCAGGAGTTTTACTCGTGGTCTGCCACTTTTTGACAATAGCCACATTTTATCTCGGTAAGAGCCATGCCATAAGCATGAAGATCAGCAAGGCCTCCGCCCTCAAAGACCCGTAAGACCATCAGATGCAATTTTTGATCCTTACATTCTTATGACTGGTGTTTTCCCCTTGTTTATAACATTGAGCAAGCACAGAGCTTTCGCACCATATGCTAATCATTCTTAGAAAATGAATCAACCAATCTCTCCATGATGCTCTTCTTGCTGTCTACTGTCATTTGTTATCGCCAACCACTATAGTGATGCTCAGAGAGTCAAAAAAAAAAAACAAAACAAAAAAACCCCAAAAAACCAAATCCTCACTCTTTTAATGAGTGTTGTTTGTAGCCCAGAAATCAAAATTACCATTTTATTTTTATATTATGTAGATGAGTTGGAATGTGTGTAATTGAATTGTATATGAATCTGTGGGCAATCCAGGTGGTTACAAACTATTATTTACACACAGAGAGGGACAGTTGACTTTAACATTAAAGTAGCCATCAAATACTACACAACATTTTGTTTCATCTTGACAGTGGACTTTGTTGTTTCAAAAGCTAGAGAACTGTTCTAAATATTTACGAAGTATGGAAGAATGTCATTCTTAATGCACATAACTGAGGACAGAGTTTTATCATGAAGCAGAAAATTCCAGTGGCCATCTTTCTGTGCCTCATTAACATCCTTTCTTAGTACTTACAGATATCGCTCCAAAGCTCTGAGAACTTAGATGAAGGGGTTCAAGGTCTGCAGGGATGTGTGACTCTAGCTAATGGAGGATGTCAAGCCATGTACAACAGGAAAAGAAGCTGCTTCTATTATCTCCACTGTCATCATCATTGTGATTGCTCTTACGAGTATCAAGCATGAAACCATTCCCCACCAAATTGTCCATAGCAGTGTTTATTGTGAGACCAGCTTTTATTTCCTTTCACCTTTTGAGAGCATTATCTAGAATTTTCTGGCAGTAACTTCTAGGCATTATTCTTGCTAAATTATTCTTGCTTCTGAATCTTGTCAATCGATCATATTTCTGCTTTTAATATTTAACTCTAGACTGTGCTTTTATCTCTGTTTGGTTGAATTTTTGGAAGAAGGAAATGAAGAAAAGAAGACCCGTAGTTGAAGTGTCTCTGCTCAATAAAAACAGACACTTGCAAAAGTGTCCTTTAATGAGGATGTGCAGCTTACGAAGTACTCTTTGAAACTCCGTGACATCCATTTGCTGTCTTTGGCTCTCTCTGTTCAGTATTTGGCTTTCCTCCCTTCTTTGTATCATTTCAAATAGTTTCTTTTTAATTCATGATTGTTAATGCCAAACTCAGCTCTTCTGTGAAAGCCTTTTACTGAGTTTGTGTTCCTCAACTCCTAATTTTATTGGTTCTCTTTTTGTTTTTGCATTTTCATCTCATTATAAATAATCTCATTTAGCTTGCATGTAATTATCTGAGATGGTAATTTATTTCTGATGATCACTTTGAATTATGTTTTAGATGCTTCATATACCAACATGACCTTAGCATCAGTTTCTGTAGATAGACTTTGTTCCTGTGTCATAGCTTCTTGGGTTTGGGGGTGTTTGTTGGTGGTGGTGGTGGTTTTTTTGTTTTGTTTTGTTTTGTTGGAGTTTTTTTGTTTTGGTTTGATTTGGGGGTTTGTTGCTGTGTTGTTGTTTTGTTTGTTTGTTTGCATGTATGCCTTGTAATTTTTATCCCATGCATTTGAAAACATAGACACCATTCCTAAACACCATAAACTGACATTATATAGGGAAGAATTTTTACCAAATAGTCTGCATAAAGATTCGAGAATCTCCTGAAACATTCCAGTGGGTGTGTCTTCAATGTTGGTCTGCTTCTCTCTAGTTGTAAATGATAGGAATTTGGCAGTTGCTCTATTAATAACCCATGTTCTCTTGTTCCCTTGATATGTGTCCATAACACTACAGGTTCTCTGATAGTTATTGTGACAAACTTCCCAGTTCTCTTTTATTATCAGCAGCCCCTAGATTGTTCCCATTCGCATCAATACTACAAAGCAGACACAAGAAGAGCCAGTCAGAACCAACCACATGCCAACCTGACTATTATACAAACTCCAGTTCTTTTCCTCCCCACAGAAAAGCTAAGAGTTCTAAGAGATTTGCCCTCTCACTGTCTCAAGACCAGAGAAAGGACTGTGTTGGATATGTATATAATGTTTCAAAGTGTCACTTCTGTTTTCAGTGGACCTTAGCTTGCTTCTGAGTGCTGCCAACTGAGAGATGCAGAAAAGACAGAAACCACTCCCTTAAAGAATACACCAAAACATCTGAATGGGTGGAACTAGGTTTCAGTCCTCTCTTTCTTTCCCTGAAAGAATCCAGGAGCTGGGAGCCTTTCTCCAGTCATGCTAACCACTTCAATGAGCCTTGGGACAGGCTAAGATGAGCTATAACCATGTGTTTTTCTAATGTTTTTGATAAAGCTAGCTTTGGATTCAAATGTGCCAGAAGAGTATTCCAACTAGTTTCTAGATTTCTAACACAGGGGATTATTTCATAGGTTGTTGAATAATTATCCATCTGCATGGGGTAAAGAGTGTCTGAGACTTGGTATTCTACAATTTTAATAATACCACTTCCCTTAATTCATTTAATTCTGTGTATGAGAATAAATACTGAAGGCAAATTGACATTATTCCTCTCTTAGGTAGTATTTGTGTCACTGTTGTTGTTAGTGAATGATAGGAAGCAGGCAGGGTTGTGGTGGAAAAAACAGAAGTGGTGGTGAATATTTGTAGTGATTTTTTACAAAGAGGTTATGAAATTCAAAATAGTAAATGCTGCAACTTAATCTTAGTGTTTAAATGTGGTTTTGACAGTAGCACAAGCCAGTAGCCTTCTCAATACCTGTGAACGTAAGCTTCATCTTCTTTACTTTGCTGAGCCACCAAACCCGTAAATTAAAGAATAGTTACAGGTCGTGAACCTATTTGTGTCCTATTAGATGATCCTGGTGGTTTCTTCCGCTACAGTGAAGAGTCTCCCGTATTAATTTAGTTATAAGTAAATAAAACCCAAAACTTGATGAAAAGGCTGTCAACTCACACAGTTGAGCCTTTAAGGGATGAATGAATGTTTCTCCTTAAAATTTTACTGGAGACCATTGAAGAAGCACTGCTTCAACTGGCTTTATAGAAAAGGAGTAAGAAGCAAATGCTGTTCTATTAATGGTACCTTGACCAGAGTATATTAAACATCAGTCTAAGAAACACCAGCATAAGCCAGGGGATGGAACTTCTATCTAGCATTAATAGAAAATATCTCAGTATTCATATAACCACTCAAAATAGCTGAAGACCCTTAGTGAAGGCACTCAAGTTATAAGATGCTCATTTCAGAGTGAGTTTTTTGCATCTATCTTTAAGGTCCATTACTTTACACTGGCATGGATGTAAGACTTCTTACCAAAGTTTTGAATTTTGCCTCTGAATGGTACTTAACTCTCAAGAGGCTGGTCCTGGAAGAACAGACTGAAACATATTCATTAATTCAAATAGTAAATGCACGCATACAAAAAATATCATCCATGCAAGTAGACAAAGGAATTGCAAGGCAGCCAATAGTTTTGAATATTTATTTATTTATTTATTTATGTTTGTTTTTAGTTAATACTTTCAAGGGAAGATATATGGAATTTTAATAGAACAAATTTCTAAACTGTGCAGAGATAGAACAGTAATAAATTTTACACTGACTGCCTGTTTCTTTATAAATACACTGATAGCTACTTTTAATTGGTATCAGTAAATAAAATGAGAAATGAAGCAAACGAACAAAAAGACATATTTTAAAGACACTCTAATTTTGGACTCTGAAAAGTAAGCTGAAATGTCTAGCTAGATAGCATTATCAAAGAAGATATATTAGTTAATCTCATTCAAAACATTAGTTGCAAGAGTCAGAATTCTAGAAAAGACCATGCAAACTATTTGCTATAATTTCTGTTTTGTTGACAAGAGCAAAGGTTCACAGCTTCTTCCAGAACCAGGATCATAATCAAGCTTTCCTGTGTATTCACTCAAATATTCATTCTCTTTACATAGAAAGAAATAATATATTTTGGACAATGCTATGATTTTGCTTGTCAAACCAAGGCCTATAAAACACATTTGTCTGTTGGAAAGTTGAAGGTGAACCATGTTTGCTTTTAGAAGCTTTGTAGTTTTTCCTTCAGTTTTTTTCCTTTTATCTCTAGTCATAATTACCCATTTTCTTACGAAGTACATGGTGAGAGAAAGGGTCCTTCCTTTCCTCTGGTGGCAGCCATCAGGTGAGCCAAGTGGGTGCATACAGGTAATATCCAGGAGCTCTGATGGAAGAAGCAATCTGATACCCTTTCTTCTGAAGTGTATGCTGCTGGCAATACCGCCAGTTCTCTGCACAGCACAAGGTTCCCCGCCTGATAAACCATGAAGGCTGGGATATAAGGCTAGGCAAGGTTAGGTCATTTACAGGATTCACGTCCACCGTGGTGGTCGCAAATGCCCAGTTACTAAGGGTATAACTTACGGCAAGCCAGTCACCAGGGTGCTAACAGCTAAAATTTGTCTGAAGCCTTCAGTCTCCCTGAGAAGAGAGCTGGATGGGGCTTTGAGGGTCCTGAATTCCTACTGGGTTGGTGAAGATTCCACATATACATTTTTTTTATGTTATCCTCACCGATCCATTCTTTACAGCTCTCAGAAGAATTCCTGGCATCAGTGCATCCTCGAACCAGTCCACAAATACAGAGAGATGTGTGGGCTGATATCTGCTGGCCACAAGTTCCACCACTTTTTTGGTGGCTCTCGCAGTGCAGCCTAGAGAAGATGTAATACTCTCCAGCTCCACCGTTACCGCTAATATACAAAGTATTTGTAAAATGCATATACAATAAACAATTTAGGACAGAAAAAAAAAAAGTACCTGATGGGCCAAATACCTTCACGGCCCTCACATCCCACTTCTGCCTTCTGGGAGGGGATTGGTTTTAGTGGACATCTGTATTGCCATAGAGAGAACCCTCAACCTGCTCTCAAGTTGAGAAACATAAGCTAGTCAGTGTTTAATTTATTACCTCTCATAGGGAAAACGATTTCCAAATCAATATGGAAACCTAGATTGAACAAATGTTTATAGAAAAAAAAACAAGAATGAATTTTGATAAAAGAATGTTGCCTGGGCAGGAAATGAGGATGTGGTTTCTGGCAGGAGGAGAATGTTTTATTTTTAAAACACTTTTAAACTTTTAGAGATTGTCCCATAATTACACCATTTTCTCTTTCCCTTTCTTCCTGCCAATCCCCCCACTCTCTGTGCATCCCTCCTTGCTCTCTTTCATATTTATGGCCTCTTTTTCTTTAATTATTGTTACATACATACACATGTGTGTTCCTAAATAACTATACCCCTGTATACAGTTTCAAGGCTGACTCTTTGATACTGGGTAATCAATAGATGCATTCCTCCCTGTAGAAGGATTGAAGCATTGAAAGTGTTCTCTGAACCACTGCTTTGGCCAACCATCTTTTCCTTGCACTCAGAAGCTTTACAAGATAGGAATGATATGTGTAATGTTATCACTGATTCTGATTGAAATTCAGGCTGTCAAACGCTTTTCAAAAGCCCTTGTGTTAAATATTGTTCATTTACTAAAGTCAGATGAAAAATGAGAATTGTGCTTGAGATTCTTCCGAACTTTGAATGATGGCAACAGTTCTGTCCAATAGAAATCAACCATGGATTGCCAGCTGCGCATGTTTTGTTCTGTCTTTCTCTTTGCTACCTTACTACACAACTTCTTTTCTGCAGAATGAGCACATCTCACTGTACCAGTGATAGCTGGAATATAACCTTTTTTCTATCTCTGTAGTGTCAGCAGTTGAAAAGCAATGCCGTTTCCAAAATAAATACAACTCCATGTATTCACATAACATGTTCAAAGTTTGCTGGTCATGTTAAGACTTGTCTTCCCTGGAATCAGATGTGTTTGCATTTCTTGCAAGGAGATGGACATTTGATGACACCAGGAACTGAGTCTGGTTACAAAATCTGCAGCAATTCAATGTTCAGTTTTCCCTCACATAGCTTTCAAACCAAAAGCTGACATCAGGAATCCTGAGTCCACCAAAGTGTTTATTTCTGTAGCTGGGAGATGACAATATTCACTCTGTAACCAAAGGCAGAAGACAACAGTCCCAAACCTCTGCAGAGCTAAGACTGGAGTTAGCACAGGCAAATCTATCTGAACCTTTTCTATTCTTTCCAGAGGCAAGACTGCTATACACAGGGAGTGCATACTGCTTCTGCTAGAACTTCATATTTTACTCTGCTTCCTCCTTTTCTTATTTTATTCACCCTAGAAATGTCTTCCTTACCCTAATTTTCAACACCTTTTTATTGAAAACAATTTCATTCAATAATTCTGATCAAGATTATTCTCTTCTCTAGTCCCCCTATCCCCAGCCAGATCCTCCTACCTTCTTATCGACCTTTAAAAAACAAACAACAAAAAGAAACACACACACACTAAAAATTAAATAAATAAATAATAAATAAATAAACAAACACAAATGGTAGAAAGCAAAGCATACAAGCAACAGATCAATTTGGCAAAAAGTGCCAAAAACAAAGCAGTATGAAACAAAAGGTATACTAAAACACCATTGAGTTCATTTCATGTTGGGCATCTACTGGTTTCCATGGTTTCCATAATAATTTTGTTATTTGCAAGCAGGCATCAGTTGCAGAGAGCTTCTAGGTTAGAGCTGGAAGGAAGCTCTTGTTCATTTCCCCTTCGCAGTCTTGAAGCCCCGTCTGACTAGAATTTGTGCAGGTCCTACACATACTGCCAACATCTCTGTGAGTTCATGTGTTCGTCAGTCTTGTGTGTCGGAAGAATCCTATTTCCTTGGAGTCATTCATCACCTCTGACTCAGAATCTTTCTACCTGCTCTCCCTAGAAATTCCTGATGCCTGAGTGGAGGGGTTTAGTGAAGACATCTCATTTAGGACTTAGTGCTCCAACGTCTCTTATGCTCTGCTCTTAGTTCTTATCAACCACAAGAAGCTTCACTGATGACAGCTAAACAGGGAAACACTGATGATGGCTGAACAGGGAGTCTCAGCCTGATGTGACCACAGTGGGTTCCAAGTAGTTGTTTCTGGTTACCTGTGGCTAACACAGAGGAGTGGAGTTCGGCTATAAGGGAAGTGTTTTACTGCAGTTTGTAATCATGGAGCAAGACTATGCACAAAAAAAAAAAAAAAAATAGATACAGAGATTGGAGAGCTGTCTCAACAGTTAAAAGCATGCACTGCTCTTACAGAGGAACCAATTTAGTTATGTTATTATGCATAGACTTTAAAATAATAGCTACTATGCAAAATTCACAAGTCATCATGGTTCCTGTTTCTCCCACAGCTAGCGGTTACCATGTGCCTAAAAAATTAGCTACTGTGTTTTTTTTTTCTTTTTTTTTCATCAGTGGTTGTCTTAAATGAAGGTGCTACATTGTTTTTTTATTGGAAGAGCTGTTTGGGGTCTTTAGCCTATGTGCTGTCAGGCATGTGTTTCAAATCCAGACACAACTTTATATGTAGCTAAAAAATACAACATCAATTTTTATGGTGACTGGTCTAATCCACCTTCTCAATGCTCCTATTTCATTGGTTATTCATAGTTTGTGTTAAAGGGAACATTTCTTATTTGTTTGTTTGTTTGTTTATTATTTCATGCCTACTTTCACTTGTTCATTTTAAGAGGTTTTTAAAATTCCATTTCTCGCCCGGCAGTGGTGGCTCACGCCTTTAATTCCAGCACGTGGGAGGCAGAGGCAGGTGGATTACTGAGTGCAAGGCCAGCCTGGGTGAGCTCCAGAGTGAGCTCCAGTACAGCCTGGGCTATACAGAGAAACCCTGTCTCAAAAAACAAAAAACAAACAAAAAAATCCATTTCTCCAATATATTCTAATTCATTACTTTGGCTAAGAAAATGTATGGAGTGGTTAAGTGTTACTTTCTATATTCAGATAAATCTCTACCACACATTTGTCTGTTGCTAACTATGAGAACTTCCATTTTGCAGACTCAGCAGCTACTTGGTAATTGAGACTATGCTAGGATCCAATCCTAATATACAATCCTATTATTTTTCCAAATTATATATTAACTCTAGTACCCATGCCCTGTTTTATTAACATTGCAACAAATGTAACCCAGAACTTCATTTATAAATTTATTTCTAAGGCCAACTGCAAAATAGAATTTGTTTTAACATCTTGTGTGTATCCTAAGAATAGTCTCATCTTTGAGATAAATTACACCATCTGTCCTCTTTATTTGAAGTAAATGTTAGGGTTTTTATAAATATAGCTAAGAGTATAGATTATATGTTTTTTTAAATTTCTGAAATTTATTCAATAATATAATAGTCTGATAGACTATGTTGTATTTTAATTGCAATTTTAGCTAAATATCCTTTTCTTAATCTGGCTATAGAATTATGAAGTAGTCAAACAGAATTTTTAAATATTATGCCACTCTGGTTTCCTTGCTGATTTCTCAAAAAAATACATGTTATTTTTTTCTCTAATGCAATAGTGGGAATAAAGAGTATATATATACATATATGACTAGAAAACATATATAATTGGATATCACATAGAATCTCATTGGTTTCATTTCTACACAAGGAACATGTCCTTGATTCTTGTAACTCTACCAAGTACCCTTACCTACAAGCAAGGGAAAACTGAAATAGAAATAAATTATTTGTATTCAGAATTGATATTTTGACCCCAGTGAAGCATACAAACTGGCAGGAACAGCCACAATAGAAAAAAAAAAAAAAAGAAAAGAAAACAGACATAAAAAATAGCACATAAAATGGAAGGAAATGTGTGTGTGTGTGTGTGTGTGTGTGTGTGTGTGTGTGTGTGTTTGTCTGTCTGTCGGTAAAGAAAAGATCATAGATCAGAAAATGGTGCACTTACTTTTTACAGAGGCTAAGATTCAGCTCATGTCCCCAAACCATGTCCCCAAAGCATTAATATCTACATGCTAATGCAAGATTTTCATTTAGGCATAAAAGAATCGGTGATACACTCACAGGAAAGGGTGACTAGATTTAAAGGACAAACTATCATAAAATGGCAGATCACTAAATGGAAGCAGGAGAGTGATAATCACAGGGTGAACAGCATCCAGTGCTACAATGGAGACTTCACTCCCAAAGCACCAAACTGCTCGTGGAAATACGACACCGCCACTGTATTCTAGAAAGCAGTCACAGTATTAATACATTCTGCCATTTCTTATGTATAAAAAGGACCACAATATTTACTAAGAGCATAAACATGAAAAATCTTTCACTGAATAAAATTTTGACATTTGGATGATGTGACATGAAGCTTTTAAAGTGGAAGCCAATGTCGATACAGGAGCACACAGCAAAGGACTATGTAGGCACTCAAGCAATGATTACATACAAATTTATATTCAATGCCTATACAAGAACACACAGCCAATGCCTATGTAAGAGCTCATAATCAAGAACTATACAGGAATGAACCAACAGTGACTATATCGGAACTCATATTGAATGCCGGTACAGGAACTTACAACCAGTGACTATATAGGAACTATTATCCAATGTTTATAAGGAGCACATGCCAATGCCTATATACCAGCTCACAACCAACACCAACACAGAAACTCAAAGCAAAGACATATATAGGAACTCACAGTCTGTCTAAATAGGAACTCATAGCCAGTGTCAATACAGGAATTCATAGCCAATGTCAATACAAGAATTCATAGCCAGTGTCAATACAGGAACTCGGAGCCGATGGTAACACAGGAACTCGCAGCCGATGTTAATACAGGAACTCACCAAGGCTTATAAAGGAACTCGCAGAAATGCCAGTACAGGAGCTTACACCCAGAGCACACCTCAGTGTCAACTTGTTATGTTTGAAAAGAACTGTGTAAGCAAAACAACCATTCAAGTTACTTCAACCTAGGAAGAAATTGTTCATGTTTATGATAGAATGTAGGCAGAAATCGGACAGACTTCAATGTTTTTTTCTTTCTATTGATTTAGTTCAAAGGCTTACAAATCATTCATCTCTAATATTAAGATTGTTATGCGTAGCGGGAGGTGTTAGAAAAAGTGGGTGGGGTGGCAGGCTCTGCTAGCTCTCAGCCTGGCCACCACGTTCCTGCTCTAAGTTCCCACGCTAACAGTGGCAGAGGCACCAGCCTGGGACCCACGAGATGTTGACATGGCTGCTGCCTCCGCCAGTCAGCTCTGTGGACTCCATGGCTCTAAGCATGACCATTGGGCCAACTCTGCCACCCTCATAGTGCTCGGCTCAACCCCAGACAATAACCACCATCCTCACAATACCCAGTAAAAATAAGACTCTTAATGTTTAAGATTAACCTGAGAATTTATATATTAGCAAATACTCAATACACAAAATGCCCACACAGTTAGAATTGTAAACTCAGTTGCCTAATCTTGAATGGGTAACTACCTTAGACTACTAGAGCCACACGGACATCTTCTCTCCTCTCTCCTCCTCCTTCTCCCTCGTTCCTCTCTCCTCCCAACTCCTAGCTCCACCTACCTCTTCTACTACCCAATCACCAAGCTCCACTGCAAATAAAATGGGCAGGAAAAATCCTGCCACAGTTATGTTTGTATTTAAAATCAGCACCAGATCTCATAAAGTAATTAAGACTGTAAATGTTAATCTTTGGAAATTTCTAAAAGATTTATAAGCCTCCTTCTTAGGCATAGAAAAATCAGCTAGAATGAATTACCTCTCCTTCAGTCATGTCCTGATCTCAATACGAAAGCACAGCCATAGCTTCTGCATCTTTTATACTCTCCTACTAGCAGATGGTGGTAAGATTTTACTGGGCAGCCAGCAAATGCCATGATGAGCTTTCACCTCTGTAAGAGATATACCACTGTTCATAGATCAAGTTTAGGCACAGTTTTCCACCCATCCGTTTTCCTAAACATATTGTGGAACAGACATTAGGTACTCGACAGATCATCCTCATGATTTCCAAATTACAATATGAGAAATATTTAAACCACAATTGTGGCAGGAATTTCCTGCCCAATGTATTTGCAGTAGAGCTCAGAAAGAGGTAGGCAGAGCTAGGAGGAGGAGGAGACATGGCGGCAGGCATATGTGTCTCTAGCAGTCTCGAGTATCAAGGTTAGATAATTAGGATAACTATTCTAATTGTGTGGGCATCTTGTATATTAAGTATTTGCTAATATATAAATCCATTGGTTAATTTTAAGCATCTAGAGTTTTGATTTACTTGGTTGCTAGGTGGTGTGGTGGACAACCGTGGCGTGGGGCTAGCATGGCCCCACAAGAGAGCCTGTTGAGATGCGAACACCCAGCTGGACCAAGGTAGCCCACTGGTAATGCTAAAGTCTGTCAACATGGCGCCAGAAATGGGAGCCAGAAGTCATCTTTGTACTGCAGGTGCCGCCATTAGTGCAGGAACCTGGCTCCGGGAACATGGTGGCCAGGCTGAGAGGTAGCCAGAAGTTCCTTTTTTGCAAATACCTCCTACAACACACAAGTGGTATTACCTCTGCAGGTGTGTGTGTGTGTGTGTGTGTGTGTGTGTGTGTGTGTGTGTGTGTCTGTCTGTCTGTCTGTCTGTCTGTCTGTGTGGTGATCAGAGTATTCAAATATCCTGTACCACTTCTACCAAGAGGCCATTGAAATTAAGCTTTCATCTCTATCGACCAGATGGCAACCTCTGCTCCAGTCATTACACTCCTGGACCACTTGAACTTCATTTCCATTTAACCTCACTACTCTCATCTATCTCCTTTCCATCAGCACAAAATACTGCTTCCAATACTTTCTTTGTTCCCTGCCACTCCTCGATCCCTGTCCTTGCTCCCTGTCACTAATATATGAAATTCAAATTCTTTACAATTGATTTTCTAGCACTTTCCTATGAGTATTTTTGCTTGGAGAACAGACAAACAGGGGTCAATAGCAGTCTGTGCTGTTTCCACCTCTTTAACCACAGTGTCAGATTATAAAGCAATTCGTTCCTACATTGATTTGAAATTAAAAGTTCTCTTTTCTTCTGAATTATCTGAGTTCTATATATACTTCTTCAGGAAGTCAGCTTTGACTAGATAAGGGTCAGGGAACGTTGTGCATTTAACAGAAGTTTGATATACTTGCTTTTCTATGCCAAGATCATATCTGCATTGGTATCAAGTAAGACTTTCCATCATCACCTGACTAGCTCCATCATCAACAAATATCGCCAAGAAATGAAAGCTTAAACCAATTATGCAAAAACAAATTCAATGTACTTTCTAACGGTTTCTTTATTAACTATGGGCCATGAAGAAATAATAGCATTCCCTTTACCCTCCCCTGCTTCTTTCTGATCTGTGGTGAACCAATTCATAGACATCAATGAGCAAAAGACAGATTATTTTGGCATTGACATGTTCAAGGATTTGTTATTTAGATAAAACTGAACATAATTATGTGTCTATCATTTTATTGAAGAAACATAAAATAACCACTGCTATAAAATGTGTTACTATGTTAATGCATTTGCCTGCATTGGGAAATAACAGGTTTAAATCAATGATAGTAAGCTGTAACTCATTAATTCATCAAACAATAATATTGCATTATTTAATTTTGAAGACTATTTTCCTAAGCAATAAAAAGTAGACTGGAATTAATAAAAAAAATATCTTGCTATTCTTTTTTCAAATGTCTACATAAATAACTTCAGGGTTTATAGATAACAAAGTATTCTTTGAAAAATATTTCTCAGGGAAGAACTCTCCGTATCTTTCCTCCATATAGTAATCCAAAAATAAATATGAATCCTATGAATCCATGTGAAGTAGACAAGAATTGAAACATTTTAACAGCTTCTGTCTTATAGAAACTAAGTTGAATGTGATGTTGACTACAGTGATGAGCCATATATTGATCATTTTATCTGAAGATGTCAGTTATATAATATTGGCTCCTGTATTTGCAGCTATAAATCTATATGTTTGATGTTATTATGGTATTAAACAGCAAACCTGTCATTTAGAGCACTGAGTATAATCTGAGCTCATCACAGTTCTCCACATCATAATGCAGGTCTTTAAAAAAAGTCTGTCTGCTGGGGTTGAGAAACAGCTCATCAATTAAAAGCATCTGTGCTCTTGCAGAGGCCCTGAGTTAGGTTTCTACATAGCAATTTCTAACCAGTAAATCTAGCAGAGAGGTCCCAACACCCTCTTCTACTGTCTGTGAACACTATGGATACACATACAAGGTGCTCATACATACTTGGGGGCAAACATTTATACACATGAAATAAGGATAAAAATATTTTTAAAATGTAAGTCTTGATCTAGTCTTACCCTTTGCACTGAGTTTGTACCTCAAATCACAGAGCTACAGAAATCAAAGATTTGGAAGGGTGGGGAGCAGTCTTTGTGTTTAAATGTTAATCAAATGATTTATAAGTTTGGTAATGCTCAATAACAAGATGCCCATACAATCAGAAATGTAACCCAATACCCAAACTAGATATATCAACTATCTTTGACTGGCAGAGACATGTGAACATCCGCCTCCATGTTCCTCCCCCATCCTCTCATCTCCTAGCTCCTCTGCTCCTTCTGCTCCTCCTCTCCTTACTCCTCCTCTTCCTCTCAGTACTCCTCCCACCTTAGCTCCTCCTACATATCACCCTTCCTGTTAAAATAAAACTTTTCTCTCAAAATACAATTAGAGCATAACTATACCAATTTGTATCAGTAAGGTACAAGATAAACCTAATACCCAGTCTGTCATTTTGTTGACAAACCTGAACCTCTGTCATCTCTCCTAACTAAAAGACTTAATTCTGAACCTGGCTTTTATCTTGGCTTTAGAATGAATGTCAGCTGAAAACCATCCTCTCAAATCTTTTCTCTCAAAGTAAATAGCCAGGATTGGCTATGAGACTATAAGTCTTCAACTCCAACAGAAATCCAGAATGACTGAATTAACTGAAATTATTGGAAGCACAAAGCATAGCTTCTAAAACTTAGCCAATTTATAGAGACTGCTGAACACCTGGACAGTCTCTATACTACAAAACGTTGGAGCATCCAACCTTCAGCCTTCTGGCCCAGGATCATCTGACAGACCTAGTGATGCAGAATTATTAAGGACTGATTACTCTGTCTTGGCAGATATAATCAGTCAACAATTCTGCAAGTGTGTCCTTTTCTGGACAATGATTTGTCTGTAGATGAAAAGAGGCAATTCTTGCCTAGTGGCTGTCTCATCACAACTGGAGTAACACCAAAGATGCTCAATTTCTTCTTAGAATCCAAGACAGGAATCTGGCAGGAACAGACAGGTCTCTAATCAAAATGAACATTAATACAGAAATGTTTGTAACGTCAATTCTGTGGACTTCTGACGTTTTGAAAAACCAACTATCCATGTAAGGCAATGTGGACTGTTGTCTGTTAACTCCTCTCAGCTATTTCTAAATGAAATATAGAAAACACCCTAACAATAAACTCAGAGCCATGAGTTTGCTATAGGCCCTTAACTCACAGGCTAACCATCTCAAATCAGTTAGAAAAGTAAAAGAAGGAATGGGTCTAAGCCTTGTATTCCTAAATGTGTTATATAGGCACAATGCCTATAAGAGTAACAATGTTAATCTCACTTTTATATCAATAAGAAACTTTTACCAATGGAAACCTTAAATTTGAAATCAAAGTAAATTTTGTAACATTTAATAAATTATAACTTCAACTTAATAACAATTATACAGTTTTCTACCAATAGGTTGTGGCTATGCAATAAATCCTAGTGATTTCTCCCTGTTCCAACAAATCCACTATTTTTCCCTAGAAAGACAACCCAATATTAACCACCTCAGTCCCCAAGCCCAGTGAATAGGGGTGCCGACTCTTCATTAACTTCTTCAAGCTGATTATGGGCATTGAGATATTAGAAGATGGGAGAGGGGAAGAGTAAATTGATAAGCCTCTGATGCTGTCTTCACTGCATCCAGCTGGAATTCCAGGACATGAGAGGTTCGAACAGGTCTGCTCAGCTTGCTTGATGAGTAGATACACCAAGGCTATGTATTCTGCAATATACAATTCTCAAAACAAATTTTAGTATCAAGATAATTGTTTGTTTGAATTCTGGAATCTAGTCTTCTAGTGGTCTGCCTCTATTATGTCTAATCCATAGAATTCTGGGAGTTTCTATGAGGATATGCTCCCACCATCCTCCCATTCCTGCCTCCCTGCTCTCAAATTCTCCAACACTAGGGAATCGAAACTTTCAGGCACCAAGGCCTTCTACTTCCACTGATGCCTGACAAGGCCACCCTCAACTACCTATACAGGTGAAGCCATGAGTCCCTCCCTTTGTGTTCTCGGGCTGGAGGTTTTAAAATGGCTACTCCAGCTTGTTTCTTAGGACCATTTGCTTGAAAAATTGTTTTCCAGCCTTTTACTCTAAGGTAGTGTCTGTCTTTGTCACTGAGGTGGGTTACCTGTATGCAGCAAAATACTGAGTCCTGTTTACATATCCAGTCTGTTAGCCTATGTCTTTTAATTGGAGAATTGAGTCCATTGATGTTAAGAGATATTAAGGAACAGTGACTGTTGCTTCCTGTTATTTTTGTTATTAGAGGTGGAATTATCTTTGTGTGGCTATCTCCTTTTGGATTTGTTGGAAGAGGATTATTTTCTTGCTCTTTCTAGGGTATAATTTTCCTTCTTGTATTGGAGCTTTCCCACTATTATCCTTTGTAATGCTGAGTTTGTGGAAAGATATTGTGTAAATTTTGTTTTGTTGTGGAATATCTTGGTTTCTCCATCTATGGTAATGGAGAGTTTTGCTGGGTATAGTAGCCTGGGCTGGCATTTGTGTTCTCTTAGGATCTGTATGACATCTGTCCAGCATCTTATTGCTTTTATAGTATTTGGTGAGAAATCTGGTGTAATTCTGATAGGTCTGCCTTTATATGTTACTTGGCCTTTTTTTCTTACTACATTTAATATTTTTTCTTTGTTTTGTACATTTGGTGTTTTGATTATTATGTAATGGGAGGTATTTCTTTTCTGGTCTAGTCTATTTGGCGTTCTATACGCTTCTTTTATGTTTATAGGCATTTCGTTCTTTAGATTAGGGAAGTTTTCTTCTATAATTTTGTTGAAGATATTTATTGGCCCATTAAGTTGGGAATCTTCACTCTCTTCTATACCTATTATTTTTACGTTTGGTCTTCTCATTGTGTCCTGGATTTCCTGGATGTTTTGTATTTAGAACTTTTTGCATTTTGTGTTTTCTTTGACAGTTGTGTCAATATTTTCTATGGTATCTTCTGCACCTGAGATTCTCTCTTCTATCTCTTGTATTCTGTTGGTGATGCTTGCATCTATGACTCCTGATCTTTTTCCTAGGTTTTCTATCTCCAGGGTAGTCTCCCTTGTTTTTACTTCCATTTTTATGTCCTGGATAGTTTTGTTCAAGTCCTTCACCTGTTTGGTTGTGTTCTCTTGTAATACTTCAAAGGATTTTTGTGTTTCCTCTTTAAGGGCTTCTACCTGTTTACCTGTGTTCTCCTCAAATTTTTTGAGAGTGTTATTTATGTCCTTCTTAAAGCCCTCTATCATCATCATTAGAAGTGATTTTAAATCTGAATCTTGCTTTCCTGGTGATATGAGGAATTCAGGACTTTCTAGTTTGGGAGTACTAGGTTCTAATGATGCCAAGTACCCTGGGTTGCTGATGCTTTTGTTCTTGCGATTGCCTTTTGTCATCTGGATCTCCTTAGTGCTACCTGCACTCACTGTCTCTGACTGGAGTCTGTCTTTCCTATTATCTTGGTTGTTTCAGAACTCTGTGGGGTGGGTGTTAGTACGGGGGTTAGATCTGGGGCTCAAGATCTGCTCAGTGCTTAAGTGCAGAGTAGAAGGAACCAGTGCTCTGGGCCAGCCAGGAGTGAATTTCTGGGTTCCAGTGGGTTCTAGTTACTCCCTGCTTGGGGCGTGTGTTGCTGTCTCCTTACCTAAGATACTGCCTGGGTTTGAGCTCCTGGGAGGCCTACTTCCTCTGGGTTTTGTGAGATTGGGTGCAGAGCTGCCGCCACCCAGGGTCTGCTCAGTGCTTGAGCCCAGACTAAAAGAAGGAGCAGTCTTTTTTTTTTTTTTTTTTTTTTTTTTTACATGCACAACATGTGTTCTGCCCTCCAGAATGTAAGAGAAAGTTAACCAAGTATCTCAAGATGACGAAGGAAACCATGTTGCTGAAATATAGCCCAACCTCTCAACACTTAACTCTCCCTAGGGAGATGGGAAATAAGGGACTGGGGAAGGAGGCAGAGGTGTGGGAAGGAGGCAGAAGAAGTCCCAGTTGAGAACTGAAGGATACAGGCTTATCTGGGATAATAAGTGAAGAGGAGAGAAAAGGAAAGGCAGGTGGTTTGAAAAACAACAGTCTGGCAATTGGGGTGAGGACATGCAGAGAAAATGGCCATGAGAAGCTATTGCCATCCAGAATGCTGGCATGAGCATAACTTACCCTATCCCTCAATCTCCATTAATTATGCATCTTCTCCTAAGGACTAAGGGAAAGCATATAGGAGGTTTCAAAGGAAGCCGCTGATAGAAATAAAGAAATACGGCATCCATGTCAACCCTACCTATTTCCAAACTTTTATTTTAAAATCTCTAACTTAAAGTATTTATAGAATTAGCATTGTCATAAAAGTCAGTGCCTTAAAGCAATTTCATTTAATCTCCTTTTTATGTAACCCTATCCTGCTACTTGATGCCATGCCTCCGGGTATTTTAGGCATTTGGTTAAAAGTATGTATCTGCCTTATATGGGTTGCCTTATACTTAATATATGGCACTTAATTAAACCACTAGATATGTGTGTCTGTAACCCTTTACTGAGCTTTTTTTTTTTTTTTTTTTTTTTTTTTTTTGGCAATGCATAATGAACCAATGTGTGCAACAATACCCACAAAGCACTGTCCTGGTACGTGTGGTGAGAATGAAGAGTGGCTAAAGCTTACTCAGGTAGCCACCGAAATAAAGCCATTGCAATCAAGCACTCTATAAAGCAGTGTTGTGTTCTTCCATCATTAACTATGTGTCCCATCCCTTTCAATTCCATATCAGTAACACGGGCAGTGTTATTCACTGACTGGAACTAACAGCAGTAAATTAGCACCAGCTGACAGGGAGATGTATGCCTGATGCACTTTATGTTTTCCCATTGAATCGACTTATTATTGCTGTTCCTGCTTTGCAACATGACTTCCCTAGAAAGTGCTTCTTTCTTTAGTCCCTCTGTTGGAAACAGGCAACATCTTGAAGCCAGCAGCTGCTCCCAAACAAAACAGGTAGAGGGGCAGAAAAGGCTTTTGGATCCATAACAATAAGCACATCATGACACAATTACAGTAAGACTCCCTAGTGACCTGTCCACATTCTGGTGCCATATGGCTATTATTGGTACCAGAAATGTCTAGGCAGGAGCCATACTTTAATCTGGCCACTTTCTGCTGTATTTCTGATAGCAAAAAATTGATCTTTTTATCCAGGAAATTAACATGAATATTTACTGGCTGAGAAAAAGCTATATTTGTACAGCTAGCCAGGTGTGCCAGAATATTTAAAATATAAATATTTTTATATTTTATTTTAGCCAAAAATATATAAATATATAGGTGAATAGAAGTTTTTGCTTCTTTTGTTATACATCTGTTAAAGTTGGTTTGTTGTTCTTTACACACCAGTAGTATTTTCACAATTAGTAATATATAATATAATGCAATATGTATACATGTAATGTCATATATCTTTCAAGCTCATTCCCTTTCTTTGTTGAATTGCAATATTTTAATGGTGCATAGGAATACTGTTTGGTGTTTCTTTTAATGCCTCTATTTGATTTTGACTAAATTGACAAAATGTACCCCCACTAGTGCCTTCTACTCAGAAAAGAGGGAAAAATTGATTTTTAGTGTGAATAATACTGTGCTTCACTTAGGATTAAAAACTGACTCTTCACCTTTGTGCCACAAAATAATTTAGATGACAAGATTTAGGACAAACAGACATGTCAGAGAAGTGGATAACCCTGGAATCGAAGCTTTTTAAACATACCAAGAATTTTCTTTGTTGCAAATCTTGTCTACTGTGACAATATAATACATTTCAGAATAATGCTACACTTTCACCTACTTTGAAAGTATTTCCTGTGAAACTTATGTGCAGGTTTGACTTCTGAGAACACTTAAGGATGAAATATTGTCCTGTACATTCACAAAATAGGGTGGCGCTATCCCAAGAACAAGAGACTGAATAAATAACCAAACAGAATAACTGACTATGTCTGATCTAAAGCACAAAACCAGGATAATGCTGGGGAACCTGGTGACATGACAGAATATTTAATTCCATTAAAAAAAAATTTCATTTAAGAATGACCTGTAAGAAAAAGTAACAAAGCAAACTACTAAAATGGGAGGAGTCAACAAACAGAGAGGATCAAGTGGAAAGAGGATCACACATAAATGTGAATTTTCTCTTTCCCACACCTACCTCCAAGAACCTTGAGACTCTGTGATTCTACGTGTACCTCAAGATTTCTTTTTTTCCCCCAGTTCCAAAGTCTTCATTGTTTTAGAAAAGATGATCCATCCAGTCAGTGGGATGAAGAGCTGTGTCCAGGAACTCACCAATAGTGCTGAAAAGGACTCTGGATTCTCCACATTTACTCAGACACCCGGTCATGGGCACCGGGTTCCCATAGACTTATAGTTGGTCAGTTAGTTCTTCAGGCTTAAACCGTAGACCGACCTCTTTCTCAGCACTCTCCACTGAATTGCTGCCACAATGATGTTCCTGACAACCTGAATGCAGAAATCCCCACGAATGGTGCCTCTCTCCCAGCATCACTCGGCCTGTTTTCACCACATTGAGCCTCTCCCACATCATGGCCACCACGGGCCCTGAGCTCATGTACTTCACCAGCCCCGGGAAGAAAGGACGGTCTTTCAGGTCAGTGTACTGCTGCTTCAGGTGTTCTTGAGAAGCCCGAAGAAACTTCATGCCCACCAGGCAGAACCCCTTCTGCTGGAATCATTTGATGATCCTGCCCACCAGGCCATGCTGCATGCCATCTGGCCTGAGGGCAATGAAGGTACACTCGAGGTTGGCCATGGTCCGAAAGCCAGTGGGTCGGCTGGTGTCTGGGATGAGTGATGGAAGCAAAAGGATTTCTTGTATTCAAGATAGATCAGAGGCTTTCCTCTTCCCTCCCATTGGTATTGCTGTAGAGCAGGCTCCCTGGGAAATTTTCCCAGCAGCAAGACAAAGTATCAACCCCCGGTTTTACTGTAAGATCTACTCGCTGAAATCTCTTTGACATATTAATGACTTATTGAAAGTCATAGGGCAAGCAGCTCATGATTTCATGTGCTTGACTTTATACATGAACAGCAAAAGTAAGATGATCAGTTTTTTTGAAGAAAAAAATAACTAACAAATGCTTTATAGGGTGAAAAGATTGACTTCAAGCTACTCGGATGACCTGCTTAGAAGGTGTAAGGACAGAGGCTTTCTGATCACTGTGTCCCTTCTTATGCGTGTGGATTTCAAACAAGCTGTTTAGTATGTGCTTCAGTAAACAGAGCACACTACACATGGTGTCCACTATACTGACTCAGCTCATGACCTGCAGCCAATAACAACGGCCACTATGAATGAGAAATCATAATATGAATTGGTTTTCTCCCATGGTTTGGTTTAAATTGGGAAAGACTTTTTAAAATGAAAGCACAGTGTAAGTGCTTAAGATCTGACAGTCAAAACATGCAACTTGAGCTTCTGCAAAACTCTAACTCTTAAACTGACCAAAATACAGGATCTGGTTTATCAGAGTATAATGTAATAAATGTGCCAAAATGGTAATAGGATACGATGTGGAGATCACAGAGAAGAAGCAAAAAAAAAAAAAAAAAAGAAAAAAAGAAAAGAAAAGAAAAAAAAGAAAAAAGAAAAAGTTCATGTGTCAAGAAACATAATTCAGTTAATTAGATGACATGTTCTAGTTTAATCCTTGGTTAGTTACACAATAGGTTCCTAATCTAATAATATTTAGATGCTGAGGTTTTAATTCCTAATTTAGCTCATTGTCATCTTCTTCATACTCACAGTTTAGACATGTATGCCCCTTTGTCCTACCAAAACTTCTCAGGATGGTAAACATCATGACAATGTCATCCATGGGTAGCAAAATGCTTTCATGAATTCAAAAAGAAAAAAAAAAAAAAAAAAAAAAACAGATACACAGGATGTCAGACCTCAGACCATAGGATAGAAGGCCTTCGATTATTATTAAGAGGACTTAGGCTAATTTTCCTAACCTATATTATTTCCATAAACAGAATTTTACTGCTCTGTAAGGCATTCAGTAAGGTCTCTGTTGTTTATTAGATCAGTAAAAGATGTATTATCCGATGCACTTGCTTTTGGAAGAACTTTGGGTTTCACAAGGTTCTATCCTGAAAACTCCTGCATCTGAAACACTGGTACAGCCCAGACTTATTCCCCACCTCTGTGATTGGTACAATTACTAAGCCAGAGTCACCACTCATGCACTCTGTACTTGCAACTTCTATTTGATGAGGATGAGCCATCAATGGCTTGATTAAACCTACAGCTCTGGCAGATGGACCTATACCGCCATAGTTGTAGTTCCCTCAGTTATCGTCTTTGTGGCTCCAGCACTCATCTCAGGAAGTCCTATGGTATCTTGAAGAGGAGAAAGATGAAACCTGAGTTTTATTCAAGAGAGTCTGCGGTGTGGGTACTTGAAGGAATTGTGTGATGAAAAAGCTATTAGCCTCTTAAGTCTAGGGTGCCATTTAGAATTTTGAAGCTACTACGCTTCATCATAAAATTGACCTTTTTAATTTTTTATGTCAGGAATTTCCACTAAAAGTTTTCACATTTTTTTTTAAGTAAAGCTTCTGGGAGAATATGAAAGGCTTGAAAGGAAGCCACAAGAGGCTACAGTACCCTGAAGAAAAGCTGAAATCAGCTCCACTTGAATATAAAACATCACACCATGAAATAGCCTGTGCTTAATTTTTAAATAATTGGTGTCATTAAATAACACAACAATGACATAGAAAACACCAGTCCTGTATAAGAAGTAGGCTGGCAGTGCATCTTAGATTTACAGCCAACTTGCAGTCTTGCAGGATAATTGCTTTGCTCTCTAGGGGAAAAAAAAGGTCCTTTTCTTATGACTTTGGATTATCATTTCTGTGCTGTAATCATCTTAATGTGATCATAATTTACGTGATGTACTTTTCAATGCTGTATCAGATTTGCCATTTTAATTTCCCTATCCAACCCCAATAATTTAGTTGAGGGCAAAATTCCATTGTCAATAGAGAAAAAGGAGGGGGCCGGCATTTAAGGACAGGAGACTTAACACAGAAGGTCATGATACTCATTTATTCAGTCCATAGGTTTGTGTCTTCCAAGAATGACACAGAATGTGCTGCAGGAGGGTGCACAAGACAGTATAGGAAGGAGGTTGAAGGCTAAATTACTTAGTGTCCAGGTTCAAAATTTTTATTACTGGCTATAGTGCCTTGGACAAATTAACCATTTTGTTTTTAGTTTTGGTTTGGGTTTGGGTTTTGGTTTTTATTTCCCTGTCTGTAAAGTAGGATGGCAATCGTTTTAGTGGAGATTATATGCCCATTTCAAAATTCAGTAGTTTAAGGTGACAATTTATTAAGTGTTCCTGATTGTGGTGGTTTGAATATTCTTGGCCCAGGGAGTGGCACTCTTTGGAGGTGTGGCCTTGTTGGAGTAGGTGTGGTCTTGTTGGAGGAAGTATGTCACTGTGGGCGTGGACTTGGAGACTCTCCTCTTGGCTGCCTAGAAGCTAATCTTCTGTCTGCCTTTGGATGAAGATGTAGAACTCTCAGCTACTCCAGTACCATGTCTGCCTAAACACTGCTGTGCTCCCTGCCTTGATGATTAAATGTTGTCCTTTACAAGAGTTGTCTTGGTCACGGTATCTGTTCACAACACTAAAATCCTACCCCTATCTTTCTAGTGGTTTAGGAAATCTCAACTATGTGGGTATGGGTTAAAGAGCTCAGTCAGATGACATAGAATCATTTGGATAAGGCAGGTAAGAAGAGTGGAAAATGCTACGTGATCAGAAGCTCTCAGCTGGACCGTGATCAGAGTGCTTACATGAGGCTACTACACGCATCTCATAAGCTAGAAGCTAGTTTAGAGTTGGGAAAGCATCCTCAAAATTTTATTCTTCGGTATCTAAGTGTCAAAGTTTCTGTAACCTACCTTTGTAGTTCATGGGATTAGAAACCAAATCTCATCCTGGAAATAGGAAGTGCAAGATGATATTGTTGAAAAACACACGAAAGGGAGGATATCACTTCTATCTACTATTACAGTGCCTCACAAGATCTATAGGAGGGTAATCAAGGTAAATAATTCTTAGCCCATATTTACAATTCCACTTGGTCACACAGCATATTGTCCTAAAGAGCCTAGGATACTCTTCTCTGCCTCCTGGTTTCTTTATCTGCTATATAACAACAACAGTATATGTTATTTTTTTGTATTTCAAAACTATCTTTTTTAACATATGCCATCTCTTGCAGACCAGGAAAATAAGTATTTATCAATTTATTCTGTGGGTTTTGGTAAATGTGTAATTGTCTCCGCTTATTTTCAGTCATTGACTTTCGCAACATATTTGATGTAAAAGTACTTCTGCATATGGTTTAGTCCCAGATAACCTTTCTCTGTGTAATTTCTTTCATAGGCCACTACCTCTGTGAAGATTGCTTACGACATGAGGAAACTCATAGTGAATGGGTCACTTCCAGTCCTGCATAACATCCTTATATAGTGATGAAAGATCACTCACTATGTTTTCAACATTTAAAATGCTGCTCAAAGCTAAAGCTTAGAATTCTTATCTTAAATATCAGAAACCTTGGAAAAATTATAAACAAACGGAAAATGTGCTTTTTTCTTCACCCATTGTGCAAGCTAAGCAAAATTAATTTCTTTGCATATAACAAATACTAAACGATGTATGTATTTGTAAGGTTGACTCATTGATAGGTTTGTAATTCCACATTTTGGTGTCTATGATAAACCCCATTCTTAATATTCTCATTAGCGTATTCAAACTCTTCAATCTAATCAGTGTTCTACAGATGAATATTACCATAGTTAGATATAACGATAGCCTAATTAGATAAATTCAATGGAAGCCACAAGACAAAATAACCTAAGCATTAAATAACTTAATAGGAATTCATTAGGATGTGGGAAGAACATTTCAAAATATGCTTCCCTAAAAATTAACATTGCTTACATTCACTTGAACTTGTTATAATTTTCTCTTTATTTTTGAGAATTTCCTGGATTATATACAATAAAATACATCTACCTCTCATCTCACACCTTTAACTCCCCTTATACCTCCCCTAACATGCATTCTTCCAACTTCGTATCACTTATTTTTAACTATATAACTCAATGCATCTAGTTAGTGCCAAATGCTCATGGGTATGGAGCTACACCCTAGAGCCCTTTCTATGCCAGAGTTTGTGTCAGCTTGCTTTTGTTCAGGCCTGGTTCAGGTAGCCATGGTTGCTGTGAGTTCATGAGTACAATAGCCATGGCATGTCCAGAAAACAGCAATTCATGGTTCTCCTCCCTATCTTCCTGTTCTCAGGTTCTTTTCACTTCCACTTCCAAGATGCTTGATAAGCCTTGTTTGCACAGGAATTAATATTGATACACCACCTATGGCTGAGCACAGAGTCTCTTTTCTTTCAGCATTTCGACCACTTATTCATTTCTCTATTGACTGGTAACCACTGGAAAAAGAACTTTCTTTAACCAAGGATGAAAGCAACTCAGATCTATGAATACAGACATAAATATCTAAAAAGAAATTTGACAATGTGACCCCAGGACTTAATGCTGGAAGCCAGCTCTGGAGTTCTGGTTCTTTCTTGAAAGAGTGTCTGCTTGAGCAAGATTTAGTCTTGCAAAAAAATTAGTGTTGCTTTTTAATATTAAAATGTTTGCCTATCTTTACTCTAAGTCATTTTGCAGTGGTAGCTGGCCTTCCTGTTTCAATTCCTCTAAGGTCAGAAACTGCATTCTCTAGCATTTAGCACCTCATTGTAACACAATGGGGGATTAGGTAAAGTAGCCTTTCTTCTTATCTCCTCAGAAACTCCACTGCTCAGATTGGGAGTTTGTGTAATTCCCACTCTGCTAGTGAAAGTCACAAGAAGAAAAAGGGACATTTTGAAAAGTCATTTTAATCTTCATGTCTAAGTTCTTCTCCCAAAAAATTCTCTCCTCCAAATGAAGACCCCCATACTCGGGAGACCCTTCCTCAAATCTCAGGAAATCACGACCACCCAAAGATCACAAGAAACCATACCTGGATGCAATCAGCAGAGGTTTATAAGGGAAAAGAGCTGGCAGCCAGCGGTCTGACCATGTACTCTCGCAGGAGTAGGGTCCGACCTCCGTCACCCAGTCTGAGGAAGGTTTTAAAAGGAAAAACCACAAACCAGGGTAGTGGGAAGGGGTGAGGGGTTGCCAAGGATACATAACATAAGAATAGCGAAACATTCCAGAGAAACCCACCCTGAAAGGTTAATAGCCATGGAAATTACTCAGTACAATCATTTTTCTCAAAAATGTGGTCTTACCATGTCACTGTCCCCTATACCGTCATTACAAAATATTTCTCACTTCCTCCAGTCACAGCCCCACCTAGATAGCTTGTATTTTTTATGGTCAGGAATGTGTCTTCCTGCCTTGGGCCTCTCCCACCCATAGGTGGGCCTACTGCTTGAGGCTTGAGGAATATAATTCATCCAGCAAGTGTCCTGGGGTATGAAGGCCTGAAATCTTATTTTCAGTTCCTCGTTCTGGAATCTGCACTTTTCTGCCCAGGTCTAAGGGCAAAGAAATCTACACATATTTCATAAAATGGCCTTTATGATTTTTCACTCTACACAAACATTCTCCCTCTGGTCTCTTTGTCTTCAGCACTTATATGTCTTTCAAAATACATGATCACAGATAAAAAGTTCACCATGAGTTCACACATAAATTCAAATCATAAACTGAATAAGAAGTTTCCAACAGAGAATGCTTACAGGTTTTCATTAAGACTTGTTAGTTATCTAGTTAAACATTAACTTTCTTTCACTGGCTCCACATGTTTATGGAAAGTTAAAAACCATAGCTTTGTGATTACATTATCATTAAACTTTTGAATAGATAAACCCAGTCACTATTTTGTCTCCTGTCCTTGCACCTACAATAAATCGTTAGTTCCCTTTTATGACCTTTGGTTAATTGTTTACAACCTCTTGGAATGTGTTCCAAGTTGTAGATGCCTACTTTCTATCTCAGAAACAGTTAACTGGTGACACTTAAAGAGTGGTAGAGTCCTCATGGCAGTTTTTGTCAGAGAGGACATTAATAGCAGTCTTATTATAAAGGACTTAATAATTACTAGTATAATTTTAGGAATTCTTAAAGGATCATCATTAAGAATTAAGACATTATCTATTTGTCTGCATAAAATCACTACAAGACAGTACATCTTTGTTGATCTGCAGAAAAAAGTCCCAAAGGTTGGATAATAACATATACATCATATACATCATATACATATACATATACATATACACAGCAAGGATCTTTCCTAAAATTTAGTCCCTTTGCCCTTGCCTAGAGGACCTTATCCACTGCAGTTTTACAGTCCATGGTGAAACTATCTCAGGAAGATCACCTGCTAGTTTTTAGCCTCTCCCAGATGGCTCCTGGCAGCTTATTATAGAGTGAAAAATTATAAAGACCATTTTATGAAATATGTAGACTTTTTCTTTGCCCTTTGACCTGGGCAGAAAAATGCAAGTTCCAGAAAGCGGAACTGAATGTAAGATTTTCACTACCCCAGGACACATTCCAGGTGAAGGACATTGCCCCTGAATCAGAGGACACTTGCTGGATTACATTCCTCAAGCCTCAGGCAGCAGGCCCACCTGTGGGTGTGGGGGTGGCCCCAAAGCAGGAAGACACATTCCTGACCATAAAAAATACAAGCCATCTAGGTGGGGCTGTGACTGGAGGAAGTGAGAAATATTTTGTAATGATGGTATAGAGGACAGTGATATGGTAAAACCACATTTTTGAGAAGAATGAATGTGTAGAGTGATTTTCTCATGACTCTAGGTCATTTGGGCTAGATTCCTCTGAAATGTTCCACAGTTCTTGGTTACCCCTCCCTCCCTTGGTCTTCCCAGTGCTATGTTCAAAAAATTTAAAACAACCAATCATGTGTAACCGCGCAAAAATGCAACCATTCACGTGTAACTGCACGAAAATGCCTTCCTTTCCCCACCCCATGCTATAAAAGACCCCTTAGCCTCGCCACTCAAGGCCAAACCTTGCTCTTCAGAGAGAGAGCTTGTGGTTTGACCACCGGCCAATTTCCCTAATAAAGCCTCTGCTGAGTGCATCCAGGTATGGTTTCTTGTGATCTTTGGGTGGTCTTGATTTCTTGAGACTTGAGGAAGGGTCTCCCGAGTATGGGGGTCTTCATTATAACCTTCAAAGCCAGGAACTTTTGTCTAGAATTATAGTATTAAGCATAAAATCCCTTCTGTGTAGCAGTTTTAAAACCAAATTCAAAAGCTTTTGTTCATATTGATACATACATACATATATACATACCTACATATGATTTTTCCTCTTTGTTTAAAAATACTTTGATATAATTTTTAAATGAAGTATCACAATATTATACAAACCAAATAAATGGAAAAATCACCAATTAACAAGAGTAGACTTACTTCCTGTAATCGGTCATCTATGATGCTGGCTGAATCACAGTTTCTTAGAATTGAGGGAAAAAAAATAAGGGCATGGCAATAGACAGAAACAATATAGTTTTTCTAGCTAATAAAATAGTTTCTAACTACTCATATTTTCATGTGTATTGCTCCTTTGTGTCATTAGTTTTGAATTATGAGTGGACAGGGATAGAAATATCTTCCTAAATTGTCATCCACCTTACTTTTTAAGACCAGGACTCTCATTCAACATAATACTTACCCATTCAAACAAACAGTATAGCCAGAATTCCAAGAAACGATCTTATTTGTGTTTTCCAAGGGCTAGGATCACAGGTTTATACTGTGACACCAACCATTTTACATAATGCTTAGAATATGGATTTAGGCCCTTATAGTTGCATTGCTGTTACTGTACTGTCTGAGACAAAACAAATTGTGTACTGCTTTTTTCTTTTTTTTAAAGTCATGCTTTGAAACCATTACCAATTCTATCATAAAAATAGTTCTTATATTTTTGGAAATTATTATGTAGCCTTAATACAGATGTCAAATATTTTAAGCATAGTTTGGAACTAGGATTCCCTCTATCCTGTCTTTTTAATTTCAGCTTGATATTTGTGATGACCTATGGCTCTCACTAGAGATATATAAATGCTCAAAGACCTTGGACATGCCTAAAGCTTAAACTCATTGGTGTGTTTAAAAGATTTTTCCCCAGACTCAGCTCTTAAGCACTAACTGCTCTTCCAAAGGTCCTGAATTCAGTTTTCAGCAACAACATGGTGACTCACAACCATCTAATGGGATCTTATGCCCTCTTCTGGTGTGACTGAAGATATCTACAGTATATATATATATAAGTATATATATATATATATATATATATACTTATATATATATATATTCTTTAAAAGGAAGGAAGAAAGGAAGAGAGGGAGGGAAGGAGAGAAGGAGGGAAGGAGGGAAGGAGGGAAGGAGGGAAGGAGGGAAGAGGAGGGGGAGGGAGAGAGAGAGAGAGAACACAATTTGTTTTGTTTAAAAAAAAGTCTTCCTCAGAAAAGAGTTTTGAATTGGGCAATATTTAACAGGCAGAAACTATACATTTGAGTACTGCTACATATACACACTTGTCTGTATATCAATATACATGATGAAATGACAAAGAACAGAATTTAGACATGGGAATCATCCAGAAATGCATCATGATTCTTTTTGAATATTTGATTTTTATTTTCCATAGAGATAAATATATTCTGAATTTCATGAAATCCCCAACCTCATAAATCTCATTGATACAAAAGTTCAACTTTTTTCTTGTGGCATGCGTGCACTGACAAAGTATAAAGATAGACACAGAAAGATTGGCAATGACCTGAATGACTGCCAAGCAATGGGAATTACCTTCTTGGGTCTCATATCTTACAAGCTTGAACAGCCAAAAGAATTCTTCCCCAAACTCTTCTTTCTTTTCTTTCACAATGGCACTTCTTTGTGTACATTATAGGATTTTCGGAAAGAATCAAAATAAGGCAATGTGTAGCCACAGACGCATGGAGGCGAAAGGGAGGGAGGCATGGTTTTATGAAGCTCATCTCTATCCTTCATATTAATCATACTTCCCATTCCCTTGGCTCAGTGCTACGTTTACCCTTTTCTCCTTGACTCAGCAGTTGCTTGTTAGCTTCCTGGGGATTGTGAGGTGCAAGATTTCTAAATCTAAACTGGTACACAAATGCCCTTACATCAGTCATCTTGTCTCTGTGCCCAAAGACCAACTTTCTTTAGTGATTAAAAAATGTTAAGTGGCCCTGAGATGATAGGAAAACCACTTCAATGCTGTGTGGCCAGGTTTCTAAACTAAATATTCCTTGTAAAATGTGTGTCTTCTTGGAGTTAAGTTTGCCCCACTACTCTATTCTGTAACACTGGCATTTGAAATTGAATTGGAAATAAGCTCAGGGGGCTTAGAAGTCATCTTGAGCTCACACACCAGAGAGCAAATGTTGCAGGCAGGAAAAGAACCTTACTGCCTGTTTGCATTGTTCTGCTGGGTTTATTTAAATTGAGATTTCTTTTCCCCAGTTCTATCTGTCAGGAAGGTCATAAACCTTTCTTAAATGTATTATCCCCAAACAACAAAAACCAGCAATCTGGAAATACCCAATGATCCTTCGAGACTGACTCTGACTGACTTTCCTGTGGGAATCTTTAAAATCAGATAAGTCACATCCTCCAAAGACAAACTAGCTAAAATAAGGAGCAAGTTATTCTATGAGACTATGTCTCACAGACCTCTGAAACAATCATCATCTGTGAGCCAAGTACAGGTGGACATGTAGCTTCCATCTCTACCTTGGACAACTTTAGAAGCCGTCAACTTATAATGAGTTTGTATAGTAGATATTTTCTATTTTGTTGGGTTTCTTAATCCAAATACTTACTGGTTTTCCTACAATTCTTTAACAACTATATCAGCCCTTATATCCAACTGTACTTTAATCTGTGGTGCCACAGAGAAGGGGCAGATCCCAGAAGGTTTCACCAGCTTCACCAGCACCTCTGACAAGTGTGGAGAAAGGGGAGAGTCAGTTTCTTCAACTGAAGAGTGACAGGCCAACAGCACAGCTCTAATACCACTGTAAGTAGATAAGCTATCACTCAAAAATATACACATGGGACATCACTAAGAGCAAAATTTATCAAAAATATCTCAGGAAAAATCTGAAGTATATACTTATTCAATGCAATGTAGAAAAAACACAAAAATTATTTTTGTCTCATTTAAAATTTTTCATAGAATATATTTTTCCCTTCCACAACTGGCCAGGTCTTCCCCACTTCCATAACCACCCAACATATCTCTCTCTCTCTCTCTCTCTCTCTCTCTCTCTCTCTCTCTCTCTCTCGCTCTCTCGCTCTCTCGCTCTCGCTCTCGCTCTCGCTCTCTCTCTCCTCCTGGGAATGAGTCCTGCCTTGGATTTATTTTGTGCTACATTCATAGTTATCTGAGGGCATATATAGCCCAGGCCTTGAATTGTACACCTGATTGGTAATATTATTAGCCCAACTTTAGAGATAGAAAACTGAAGCTTGGGTGGATTCTTAGCTAGAGTTCTACAGTTCTACGTCAAATCCAAGGTTGCTAATATCTTAACAACTTTGCTATAAGTTGAAAGACAGCTTATAGAACAATCTTCTATCCTGACTGAAATCTGAGTCCATAACAATGTCATTGCCCTGTGGAGTGTCAAAGGGGAAAGGGGAGTAATAAGACATCTAGACAAAGAAAACTAAGGAAGCTACATAATGTGACAAGTTCAAAAAGGATGCAAACTCAGAGAGATGAACCCAAGAATAAGGGTTAGTGGGAAGTAGAAAAAAGGAGTCTCAATATATAGAAAGTGTTATAGAGAAGAAAGGAATTAGTGGGAGCTAAAATAGCAAAATGACTTCCCTGTGCTATTTGCCTGAGACATCAGAAGTACTCAACTAAAACTTGAAATAAAATAAAATACACTAAATGTATTAAGTAATATTTTTCTTTCTGATATTTATTTTTAAATGTCCTATTTATTAAGCAGAATAGCATTGCATAATAGAAGGAAAATCAGATTTCATGGTACATAGATGAACACAAAGGCTTAGAACGTAGAGGACATTTTTGCTGTCTCTTTTATTTAACATAGTCTCCTTTGTCTCATATAAGGAAATAGAACGAATATAGGGAGCAAAAAAAGAACTGTGTTGAATGACAGAATGAGAGGTTAAAATAATAATCACTGTGTATTTTGGAATGTCCCCTGTATATCATGCATTACAAGGAAGCAGTTTATATTACTTGATCATCTTCAAAGTGATCAGACAGCATGAGTTCACAATAATCCATACCACACCAGTGAGGAACTGAGACCTGCTAACCCTAAATTCTTTGTGCCTGAATACAGTTATCAAATAGACATGAAAACATTCAAATACACATTTTTTTTTTCATTTTATCACCACAATAAACTGCTGGTACATGTTTCTTTCCTTTGAAAGCCTGGAATTACTTCTCTTTGACCTGAACTGCCGTAGAGTGTGGTATGTACAGCTGAACATACACAAGAGAAGGACTTAGATTTTCAGATGCAAGAAAGACCATGAGGAGTTAACAGTGTAGAAAAGCTTTCAAGCAGAGACAGAAGTAGAATCTATAATCTATCAGTTCCAAACCAAATAATGGAAGAAAGTACGGCCTATTGCTTCAGATCAGGAATACTATGGTGGCAGTATTACAGAATAGAAACATATCCAGAGAACTGAGACAATAAAGAAGTTTCAGAGCCCTCATACATGAAGGATCATACATAACTCTATGCATGGCACGGGGGAAAGCTGAGTTAGTAAACCCCATACTGCAGGCATAACGACCTGAAGTTGTTCTCCAAAGTCTACCTGCAACAAAGCCATGCCTGGTGGCCTGCATTTGGAATCCCATTCCTGGATAGAGATGAAAAGATCCCTGAGGCTTACTAGCCAGAGAAGGTAGCTCCTGAAGAACCACAGACAAAGCTGTCCTCAGACCTACACAGACACACACACAGTTACACACAGAGAGAGACATACACGCATGTGAGCACATGCCTGCATGTTTCACTCTAGGTCATTGCGTGAGTGACAATATAAATAAAAGAGGCAAGATTTTATTCTGAATACAATCAAAACTTCAAAATCAAAACCATGTTAAACAAAAAAGAACAAGCACCCTATTGATACGTGAACTCAAGAGATTATTTTCTGCTTGCTTGTTAGAAGTTACCATGGGAGAAATGTCCCTTGATTGTCAGAGTTTATTGCTTATCTAGAAACTTTAAAATTAACTTGGACAGGGTTAGCTATTCCTAACACTCAGGTGTACTGTATTTTAGACATTTCCCTAGGTGTGATCTTTCTATCACTATAATTTTCTCCCCTGTGGAATGGATAAGAGACCTGAACACAGTTCTATTTAAATACTAAAATGGAGGGGACTAAATAAAGTTAAGCTTCTTTTCCTTCTAAAACAGATGAGTGTTAGGAATAGAGTCATGAACACAGCCATGAGTTATTCAACCAGAGGTAGCTATTTGATTGATAAATCAATTTGTGGGAATGTATTAAATGATTAATGAATCTGTCATATCATCCAGGACACTGGCTAATTGTTTTCAAGGTTCCAGTAAATGTAATGGCAATTAATTGCACCTGCTGTAGTCTACTTCTCTTTGGAAGTGACATGGAAGTCTAACTTCCATTTTTCACTAGTGAAAAGCCTTTTGTCTATTCTTGGGCTTTTCTCACACCTGTCTGATATAAGAAAACAATGCTTGTGTTTGGCAGGATTCTGCTTATTAATGATTACAAATGTAAAGCCTTCACAACTCTTCCTACGAAGGCAAAAGATATTTTGCAAGCTGCCTAGATAAGAAAGAAGGCAATGTGCTTACAAATCTCATTTTTATCTGAGTACAGTATACTGTGGTTCCCCAAGTCAGGCCTTGATATCACAAAAGCAATTTCAGGCAGATTGGAAGGGTTATTCCCTTCTGGGTCTCTAGCATCTGATGGGAATTTAGAGTGGAGATCCTACTCTCTGGAGACTGGAAACTTCACGAAGCAGATGGGACCTGACAGGCTATTTTCAAGACATGGAGGCTTTAAAGAAAGAAGCAGGTATGCCTGACTGAGCAACAGGAAGTTCTCATTTAAATTAGGAGAGGCAGGGATGGCAGGCAACATTTGCAATGTCACCGTACTTTGCCATCTGTCCCAGGAATCAGAAGACTGAATTAATCAGAGTGCTGAGAACTTCAGAAATAGAACTCATGTGCCTATAAACCCATAGGGCTAGGGAAGTAACTCAGTCAGTGCAGTGCTTGCCCTGTGTGGGTGAGAATCTCACTTCTAACTCCGAGAACTCAAAAAGAAAAACAAAAAACAAACAAACAAACAACAACAACAAAAACAGTGCAGACTTACTAGCCAGTGCTTGTAATGCCCAGCTGCAGAGGCAGAGACGGGTAGATTACTGAGGGTCATTGGCCAACCAGAATGGCATACATGGTGAGTGTCAAGAAAATAAGAGACTCTGCCTCTAAAGCGAGGTAGATGGCACAGAGGAACAACAGCTAAGGTTGTATTCTGTCCTCCCACACACATGTACACACAAAAACATACACGCACACACACACAAACACACACACACAGCACACACAAGAACTCAACACTATAAATATCATCTACTCCCTAAACAAGAAAAAGTTGTACTTATCATTACTTCCTTTCCATACTTCGTACATGGAGTATTCCTTTTTCTCTTTTTTTATTGGATATTTTATTTACATTTCAGATGTTATCATCCCCTTTCCCCATTTCCCCTCCCACCCAGAAACCCCCATCCCATCCCCTCCTCCTGCGTCTATGAGGATGTGCCCCCACCCACCCCCACTCCCACCTCCCCGTCCTCGAATTCCCCCACACACAGCATCTAGCCTTCATGGGACCAAGGACCTCCTCTCCCACCTATGCCCAACAAAGCCATCCTCCCCTACATATACAGCTGGAGCCATGGATCCCTCCCTATGTGCTACCAGGCTGGTGGTTTAGACCCTGGGGGCTCTGGTTGGTTGGTATTGTTGCTATTCCCAAAGGGCCACAAACCCCTTCAGCTCCTTCAGTCTTCTCTCTAACCCCTCCATTGGGAACCCCATGATCAGCTCAATGGTTAGCTGTGAGCATCTGCCTCTGTATATGTCAAGCTCTGGTAGACCTCTAAGAAGACAGACAGCTGTATCAGGCTCCTGTCAGCATGCACTTCCTGACATCCACATCAGTGTCTGCCTTTGGTGACTGCACATGGGATAGATACCCAGGTGGAGCAGTCTTGGACAGCCCCTCCTTCAATTTCTGTCCCACAGTTTGTCTTTCTATTTGCTCTCATGAGTATTTTGTTATTCCTTCTAAGAAGGACTGAATCGCCCACACTTGGTCTTCCTTCTTCATGAGCTTCATGTGGTCTGTGAGTTGTATCTTGGGTATTGCAAGCTTTTGGGCTAATATCCACTTCTCAGTGAATGCATACTATTCTTTTGTTGTTAGATTACCTCACTCAGGATAATATTTTCTAGTTCCATCCATTTGCCTAAGAATTTCATGAATTCATTATTTTTAATAGCTGAGTAATACTCCATTGTGTTAATGTACCACATTTTCTGTATCCATTCCTCTGTTGAAAGACATCTGGGTTCTTTCCAGCTTCTGGCTATTATAAATAAGGCTGCTATGAACATAGAGGAGCATATGTTCTTGTTATATGTTGGAGCATCTTCTGGGTATATGCCCAGGAGTGGTATAGCTCAGTCCTCAGGTATTCTAAAAGACAGAGTTTTCTCTTCTTGCTACTCATATGTTTGTTTTCTCACATGCTACTTTCTCTAATTTGTAGCAGCTGAGAATGAAACTCTGCTGGGACATCTACACGAAGTTTACCAACAAAGGTACCATACATCAGGGGGTTCCTGGCCTACCAACCTTCCTAAAGCAATTAGACATACCACTACCATCGCTACATGAGGTGCGCAGTCAAAGGCCATAACCTATGTTCCTAGAGGCTTCTAGACCACAGTCCAGTCCCTGACCTGACCCTTACCGTTTCCACTGAGCCTCAGCAAACTTCCACCCGCTTTGCTTTTTTACCTTGCTTTCCTTGCTCTTTATTTTTCCATCAATATATAGAAACCAAAGGAAAGTACACCTTCAAGATTATGGATGATGCTAATATTCTAGCACTAAATATTAAATAAGAAAGTTGTTCCAGTAGCCGCACCTCAAATCAGCCCATCGCTTCTTTCCCTATCCCAGAATGGGAGCATCATATCAATAAGAGCCTTTGGTTGGGCTGTCTCTTCAGTCTTTCCTACCAAGTTAATAAATTTGCTGTTTGTCCTTTCTGTTCATGAAAGTATGTTCTGGACATTATATTTAAACTCTACTGACAACAACGAACTAAAATGTGCAATTATGATATGTAGGAGGAGCTAAGTGGGAAAGAGTACTGAGAGGAAGAGATAGAACAAGGAGAGAAGATGAAGGAGAGGAGAAGCTAGGTGATGAGAGAGAGAAAGAGAGGGGGGGGCATGGAGGCAGATGTTCACATGTCCCCACCAGTCAAAGATAGTTTTTATATCTAGGTTGGGTATTGGGTTATGCTTCTGATTGAGCATTACCAAACTTATAAATCTTTTGATTAACATTTTTAAAAAATCGTATAAAAGCAAAAAGGAAAGGGGGGGCATGGGACGGGGTGTTCTAGGGAGGGGAAATGTGGAAAGGGGATGGCATCTTAAATGTAAATAAAATATTTAAAAAAAAACAAAGAAAAGTCACAGAAGTAGGGCTTAGAGTAGGGCATTTGGAATGTTTTGAAGGATGAACACCTGGGGGGGGGATTTGAGGGTGGGGAGGTGGGAGTGGGGGGGTAGGTGGGGACATATCTTCATAGAAGCATGAGGAGGGGGGTTGTGATAGGAGGTTCCTGGGTGGTGGAGGGAAGGGGGATAAGGGGATAAAATCTGAAATGTAAATAATATCTAATAAAAATAAATTTAAAAAGAAAAAAAAGAAAAAAAGAAAAATAAATAAATAAATAAAATGTGCAATTACACAGGTGCTGCAGCACCAGATACCAGTATCATTAGGATCATGTATTACTTTATGACAAGACTTGGAGGTTCAGGACCCAGGTTTTAGATAATGTGCTGAGTTCAGAGTTCTGTCCATACCTGCTGTGCTCTGATTTAGGAATTACAGTTTTTCCATCTCAGGTTCCTTAGCATGCTCGTATTCATGCCTCTAGAGAACCTTGGTCTAGGCCCAGGGCTCTGGTGGGCATGGGATCAGTGGGAGGGGCTCCAGTTACAATACAGGGCTGGACCAGCCTCAGACATCCAGCTGTGTCGATTATCTGTACCAGATGACATTCAGTGGGCATCATGCTTGTATTTCTCAAATGCTCAGGATAGGGTCAAGGAGGATCCATGGTCACTTAGTAATCAGAAACATATTTTGACCTCTGCTTCCTACATGCACATGGTTCATTTGCACACAGAAGCACGTGTGTGTGTGTTCCTGTATAAGAGTGTAAAATTAAAACTGAGATTTAGTTTCTTCAACTGGTGACGGTGTCTCAAGCTGCAGAAAGAGAGTATATGAAAAGGAATTGAAAAGAAAAGCTTCTCTCAGAATTCTAGAACACGTGTGATTCCCCCAGCAAACAATATCCAAATTACCTGATTTTGTATCTAAGGACCATTTATTCAATGTCTTAAAATGAAGGGGAACAGAGGATCACTGTGACATTTAGTGACTGAATCATTTAACATTGTCTTTTTCAGCATCTTGTTAAGTCATAATTTGCATGGTTAAAATTCACCCACTTTAAAGGCACAATCTGATCATTCTTAGTGTGACCACAGTTGTTCAATCATTAAAGTAATCTACATAGAGGGTATTTTCACCACTTGGAGAAGAAACCCGATGCCTAGTACCAGTTGCTTCCCATCTGTGTGTCCCTTTTCTCAAACCCCAACAACTACATAGCTACCTTCTACCACCTATGGATTTCCTTTGCTGTATAGTTCATGAGATTAGAATCATAAAATGGTCTTTTGCCCCTGCTTCTTTTCTCCGGGTTAATATTTTAAAGATTTGTTTATGTTGTAGGCTATGGGAACAGTTAATTTATTTTTCTTTCCATATACACTGTCATATGTGTGTATCTCATTAAGTTCATCCACCCACTGGTTGGTGAGTGAGGCCTGCTTTGAATTTATTATCAGTACTGAGCTATGATCCTTCATACATCAATTCTTGTTCATTATCCTTTTAATAATACTTCTGTAATAAGAATTCTACTGTAGAAGAAGTTTACAAACCTTTAGATATGGAGTTCAGGGCTCAATCCTAGTCTCACCACACTTGCTGTGTAGTTTTTACATGTTTAATATATCTTTTATCTGCAAAATCTAGCAGAATACTCAAAGATGCCACTTAAGAGGAAGTTTAATTTTCCAAGTCTTTTGCTTTGTGTTAGAGCTATCTTAAGGATATCTAGTTGAGTGGACTCTGATGAGTCAATTTTAATAATTAAACCATACAGGTAACATTTGAATGATGAAAATGTGTAATAAACTGAAATACAGAAAAATCTGTTAATACTATGAAAATTCAATCTACCATGCCATTTTTGACAAATGAAAATGATTACTGGTTTTAAAAAGATTTAGATAACATATTACTAGTAAAAAAGAAAAGATTTAAATAAATTATATTTAGAGTTTAAATGTAATATTTATTGAAATTTTTATGTCTTGCTAATTTATCAGTAAAGAACAAAAAGAGAGAAAGGTCAATATGCTTTACAAGTTACCATCACTCAAACAGACTATTTTTTCAATAGTTCATGTAGGAAAAATGGCTAATTTCCATTTTGTATAAAAAATCAATTTTTATGTAGCAGTCTAGGTTCCAAGTTATTCCATAAAAATTGAGATTTGCAGTGTTCAGCTGCTGACAGCAGTTCAAACTCTACTAGGAGAGCACATGAGGAACATTTCTCTCTTTCTTCTGACTATGGTACATTAAGTCTCCAGAGGGGGCAGATGTTTAGCAACATATTACTGATCGCTCTGCAACTGTGTAAGAATATAAGTGGGAAATGCCTTGTGCAATCAGCAATGGTCTCTCTCTGAATCACTCCAACCAGGCAGTCAATTAGCAAATTCTGTACCTTGAGAGAATTTGTTGACAAACAGTGCTCTCTGTTTATGGTCTCCATTGCTAGTGTGGAGTCTCAGAAGGGTCTCGCCATGTTCTCAGAGCTGTTCTTTTCTCTTTCTAATCTAAGCTTTCTTCCCTTCCTAGAAAGCAAATTGTCTCATGGTTGGCTTGTAAGTCAAACACTTCTGTTCATTAAACCAATCCTGTGAATCAACAGAAATTGGGAAGCCTGGTTCACAGGCATCGCTATAATGCTGAGACTTAATTTCTGCTTGTTCGTATTGTAATGGAATTTTCCCCTTAAGGTTCACTCATCACTTTAAAAAATTAAGCCAATTTGGAAATATAATTTGGATGTATAATTGAATTTGTCAGTTGATCTTAGCTTCTCCAAGTTAATCAACTGGCAGAGACCTAAAGAAGTTTTCCCACACATGCTCCAGCTTGCAGGCAGCCTATCAGACCCTAAAATAAATGTCAGGTTTTTGTAGGATTCTTTGTTGATTCGATCTGTGTTCCCTCTTTAGAGAATGGAATTGTTTTTCCAGCTAGCAGTCAAGACCCATAGCATCAGTCAAACTGAAGGGAAGAAATGGAAAATCAGTGAAATATGTTAAGTGGAGTGGAAAAGAATGTATAATAAGAAGCTCAAAGAGTGTGTGTCAGACACGCCTATAGTGACAAGTGGGAGAGGCACAGGGTAGGTTTTACAGAGCTCAGCATAAGCTGTCAGGAAATTTT